>NC_034175.2:64746655-64770491 GCF_002021735.2 Oncorhynchus kisutch | reverse complement strand
TCTCCCTCTATACATCTCTGTTCCTCCCTCTATACATCTCTCTCCTCCCTCTATACATCTCTCCCTCTATACATCTCTGTTCCTCCCTCTATACATCTCTCTCCCTCCCTCTATACATCTCTCTCCCTCTATACATCTCCCTCCCTCTATACATCTCTCTCTCCCTCTATACATCTCTGTTCCTCCCTCTATACATCTCTCTCTCCCTCTATACATCTCTCTCTCTCCCTCTATACATCCTCTCTCCCTCCCTCTATACATCTCTCTCCCTCCCTCTATACATCTCCCTCCCTCCCTCTATACATCTCTGTTCCTCCCTCTATACATCTCCTCCTCTATACATCTCTCTCTCTCCCTCTATACATCTCTCTCCCTCTATACATCTCTCTCCCTCCCTCTATTACAATTTCAATTCAATTCAATTCAAGGGCTTTATCTCTCCTCTCTCCCTCTATACATCTCCCTCCCTCCCTCCCTCTATACATCTCTGTTCCTCCCTCTATACATCTCCCTCCCTCTATACATCTCTTTCTCTCCCTCCCTCTATACATCTCTCTCTCTCCCTCTATACATCTCTCTCTCTCCCTCTATACATCGCTCTCCTCTCTCCCTC
The DNA here is from genome assembly GCF_002021735.2 of Oncorhynchus kisutch. Lineage (NCBI taxonomy): Eukaryota > Metazoa > Chordata > Actinopteri > Salmoniformes > Salmonidae > Oncorhynchus > Oncorhynchus kisutch. The sequence continues at coordinate 64,769,878 of NC_034175.2, read as the reverse complement.
TATTATATCTCTCTCTCTCCCTCTATACATCTCTCTCCTCTATACATCTCTCTCCCTCCCTCCTATACATCTCTCTCTCTCTCTCTCCCTCTATACATCTCCCTCGCTCTCTCCCTCCTATACATCTCTCTCCCTCTATACATCTCTCTCCCTCCCTCTATACATCTCTCTCCCTCTATACATCTTTCTCCCTCCCTCTATACATCTCTCTCTCCCCTCCCTCTATACATCTCTCTCTCTCACTCCCTCTATACATCTCTCTCTCTCCCTCTATACATCTCTCTCCCCCTCTATACATCTCTCTCTCCCCCCTCTATGCATCTCTCTCTCTCCCTCCCTCTATACATCTATGTTCCTCCCTCTATACATCTCTCTCCCTCCCTCTATACATCTCTCTCTCCCTCTATACATCTCTCTCCCTCCCTCTATACATCTCTCTCTCTCCCTCCCTCTATACATCTCTCTCTCTCTCCCTCTGTACATCTCTCTCTCTCTCCCTCTATACATCTCTATCTCTCCCTCCCTCCCTCTATACATCTCTCTCTCTTCCTCCCTCTATACATCTCTCTCTCTCTCCCTCTATACATCTCTCTCCCCCCTCTATACATCTCTCTCTCCCCTCTATACATCTCTCTCTCTCCCTCCCTCTATACATCTCTGTTCCTCCCTCTATACATCTCTCTCCCTCCCTCTATACATCTCTCTCTCCCTCTATACATCTCTCTCCCTCCTCTATACATCTCTCTCTCTCCCTCCCTCTATACATCTCTCTCTCTCTCCCTCTATACATCTCTCTCTCTCTCCCTCTATACATCTCTATCTCTCCCTCCCTCCCTCTATACATCTCTCTCTCGCCCTCCCTCTATACATCTCTCTCTCTCTCTCTCCCTCTATACATCTCTCTCTCTCTCCCTCTATACATCTCTCTCTCGCCCTCCCTCTATACATCTCTCTCGCCCTCCCTCTATACATCTCTCTCCCTCCTCTATACATTGCTCTCCCTCTCTCTCTCTTTTTTGCTTCTCTTTTCCTCACACGTGTCCATATGCTCTCTCTCTCTCGCTGCTCTACCTTTTCTCTGTATTTATCTCGTTCCCTTTGTTGCCATCCACCTTCTCTGTCCATGTCGCTTAATCTTTCCTCTCTATCTTCCTGTCATTCATCTGTTTCCTTATTTCCTTCTACTCCATCTTAGTAAGCACGGCTCCTTCAGCTGGTTGAGGGTTTGCTTCCCTCCTTTCCTCTTTATCACCCCCCTCCTCACTCGTACCATCCATCTCCACCTCTCACTCACTGTCTTTCCATTCATCCTGCTCTCTCCTTTCCTCCTTATCACCCCCCTCCTCACTCGTACCATCCATCTCCACCTCTCACTCACTGTCTTTCCATTCATCCTGCTTCTCTCCTTTCCTCCTTATCACCCCCCTCCTCACTCGTACCATCCATCTCCACCTCTCACTCACTGTCTTTCCATTCATCCTGCTTCTCTCCTTTCCTCTTTATCACCCCCCTCCTCACTCGTACCATCCATCTCCACCTCTCACTCACTGTCTTTCCATTCATCCTGCTTCTCTCCTTTCCTCTTTATCACCCCCCTCCTCACTCGTACCATCCATCTCCACCTCTCACTCACTGTCTTTCCATTCATCCTGCTTCTCTCCTTTCCTTTTTATCAACCCCTCCTCACTCGTACCATCCATCTCCACCTCTCACTCACTGTCTTTCCATTCATCCTGCTTCTCTCCTTTCCTCTTTATCACCCCCCTCCTCACTCGTACCATCCATCTCCACCTCTCACTCACTGTCTTTCCATACATCCTGCTTCTCTCCTTTCCCTCTTTATCACCCCCCCTCACTCTTACCATCCATCTCCACCTCTCACTCACTGTCTTTCCATTCATCCTGCTTCTCTCCTTTCCTCTTTATCACCCCCCTCCTCACTCGTACCATCCATCTCCACCTCTCACTCACTGTCTTTCCATACATCCTGCTTCTCTCCTTTCCTCTTTATCACCCCCCCTCACTCTTACCATCCATCTCCACCTCTCACTCACTGTCTTTCCATTCATCCTGCTTCCCGCTCAGATCCCTCTCCCTCACTGTTCGTCCTCTTCATCTCCATATCTTCCTCATATACACCCCATCTCTCCCTCACTGTTCGTCCTCTTCATCTCCCTATCTTTCTCATATACACCCCATCTCTCCCTCACTGTTCGTCCTCTTCATCTCCCTATCTTTCTCATATACACCCCATCTCTCCCTCACTGTTCGTCCTCTTCATCTCCCTATCTTCCTCATATGCACTCCACCTCTCCCTCACTGTTCGTCCTCTTCATCTCCCTATCTTCCTCATATACACTCCATCTCTCTCTCACTGTTCGTCCTCTTCATCTCCCTATCTTCCTCATATACACCCCATCTCTCCCTCACTGTTCGTCCTCTTCATCTCCCTATCTTTCTCATATACACCCCATCTCTCCCTCACTGTTCGTCCTCTTCATCTCCCTATCTTTCTCATATACACCCCATCTCTCTCTCACTGTTCGTCCTCTTCATCTCCCTATCTTTCTCATATACACTCCACCTCTCCCTCACTGTTCGTCCTCTTCATCTCCCTATCTTCCTCATATACACTCCACCTCTCCCTCACTGTTCGTCCTCTTCATCTCCCTATCTTCCTCATATACACTCCATCTCTCCCTCACTGTTCGTCCTCTTCATCTCCCTATCTTTCTCATATACACCCCATCTCTCTCTCACTGTTCGTCCTCTTCATCTCCCTATCTTCCTCATATACACTCCATCTCTCCCTCACTGTTCGTCCTCTTCATCTCCCTATCTTTCTCATATACACTCCATCTCTCCCTCACTGTTCGTCCTCTTCATCTCCCTATCTTCCTCATATACACTCCATCTCTCCCTCACTGTTCGTCCTCTTCATCTCCCTATCTTCCTCATATACACTCCATCTGTCCCTCACTGTTCGTCCTCTTCATCTCCCTATCTTCCTCATATACACTCCATCTCTCCCTCACTGTTCGTCCTCTTCATCTCCCTATCTCAGTCCTTCTCCAAACTCACTAATCCTGCAGTATAGGACAAGTCTTCCCTACGGTTCCCTTTGTTTAATACCATCTCTATGCGTCTCCCCCATCCTGTACCCTGCAGCCTATAGCACAGGGCCTGCAGTGAGACTAGGCGGTACACAAGGCTTCTGATGAGCTAATGTATAGCCAGCTGCATGCTCCTCAACGGTTACCCCTGTATTGACAGGGGCTAGCGGACCGCTAATATGTCTCATTGACATACTGCTTTGGTGTTAAAATCAGTTTACTTTGTTAGCTCTGTGTTAGCATTTGGCTTGATGTTCAATCTGTTGGGAGGACTGTGTGGACTCCTGATTTATTAGCTGTTTGGCTAGATGTGTGCTATTACCTCTGTATTAGCGGTTTGGCTAGCTGTTTATGGGTTAGCCATTAGCTCTGTATTCGCTGTTTGGCTAGCCTTGTGCCTTTAGCTCTGTATACGCTGTTTGGCTGGTTGATTTCTGGGTTAGTCATTAGCTCTGTATTCGTTGTTTGGCTAGTTGATTTCTGGGTTAGTCATTAGCTCTGTATTCATTGTTTGGCTAGCCGATTTCTGGGTTAGTCATTAGCTCTGTATTCATTGTTCTGCTAGCTGATTTCTGGGTTCGTCATTAGCTCTGTATTCACTGTTTGGCTAGCTGATTTCTGGGTTAGTCATTAGCTCTGTATTCGCTGTTCTGCTAGCTGATTTCTGGGTTACTCATTAGCTCTGTATTCGCTGTTCTGCTAGCTGATTTCTGGGTTAGTCATTAGCTCTGTATTCGCTGTTTGGCTAGCTGATTTCTGGGTTAGTCATTAGCTCTGTATTCACTGTTCTGCTAGCTGATTTCTGGGTTAGTCATTAGCTCTGTATTCGCTGTTTGGCTAGCTGATTTCTGGGTTAGTCATTAGCTCTGTATTCACTGTTCTGCTAGCTGATTTCTGGGTTAGTCATTAGCTCTGTATTCACTGTTCTGCTAGCTGATTTCTGGGTTCGTCATTAGCTCTGTATTACTGTAGCTGTTTGGCTAGCTGATTTCTGGGTTCGCCATACACTCTTTATCTCTGAGGACCAGCTGCTGCTCACATTCAGCTTCACTTCCCATTAAAGAAGAAATAAATCAGGAGTCCACACAGTCCTCCCTAGAGCTAAGACATACACACACACACACACACACACACACACACACACACACCACACACACACACACACACACACACACACACACACACACACACACACACACACACACACACACACACACACACACACACACACACACACACACACACACACACACACACACACACACACACACACACACACACACACACACACACACAGCTTTGTTTTGCTATCCTTGTGGGGATCAAAGAATTAACCCCTAACCCTAAATCTAATCCTAGCCCTAAACCTAACCGTAACCCCTAAGCCTGAAATAGCATTTTTCCTCGTGGAGACTGGCAAAATGTTCCCACTTGTCCGACTTTTCCTTGTTTTACTATCCTTCTGGTACCCACAAGGATAGTTAAACAAAAACACACACACAGAGCCAGTGACACATGATCCATACTTTGACACACATACACACACACACACACACACACACACACACACACACACACACACACACACACACACACACACACACACACACACACACACACACTTGGGGGAGACGAGGGCAGGAGGATGGCAAGAGGGGAATGTGTGTGCGTGTGTGTGTTTGTGCTTGCGTGCGTGCATGCGTGCGTGTGTGTGTGCATGTAGTAGAGGCTAGCCTCGTTCAGGTCATCTGTAAATCAGAAAAGGGTGATCTCAGTGGTCAGACATGAAACAGAAAGAAGAGATATGGTGACATGGTGTGTGTGTGTGTGTGTTTGTGTGTGTGTGTGTGTGTGTGTTTGTGTGTGTGTGTGTTTGTGTGTGTGTGTGTTTGTGTGTGTGTGTGTGTGTTTGTGTGTGTGTGTGTGTGTGTGTGTGTGTGTAGTGAGGAGGTATTTTTGGCGTCTCATTTTTCCCCTCGCCGCCACACAGAAACGCAATCGGCATCCGGGAAACAAGAGCTGGCAGCCTGCAATCATCTGCCTGCCACACACACACGCACACGCACGCGCGCGCACACACACATACACACACACACTGAACCTTGCAGTGCCGGGCAACATGCACCATGGCAACGGAACAGCCGCAATTAGAGGAGAGAGAGAGAGAGAGGGAGGGAGGGAGGGAGGGAGGGAGGGAGGGAGGGAGGGAGGGAGGGAGGGAGGGAGGGAGGGAGGGAGGGAAGGGGAGGGGAGGGAGGGAGGGTGAAAGGGATGGGCCTGGTGGGAGAGAAATGTGTGTCCGAAAAAATAGAGCGAATAGAGAGGGAAAGAGAGCGAGGAGGAGAGAAGAGGGGAAAGAGAAAGAGAGAGAGAGAGAGATAGGTAAGAGATAAGAGAGAGAGGAGGAGAGAGAGGAGGAAAGAGAGAGAGTGAGATCGGAGGTAGAGGAGGGGATCAGAAGAGAGAGAGAGGAGATAGGTAGAGATCAAGAGAGAGAGAGAGGAGGGAGAGAGGAGAGGAGAGAATAGTTAGAGAGAGTAGTAAGAGAAGAGGTGAGGAGAAGAGCGGAGAAGAATGAAAGGGGATGAAAGGGATGGGCCTCGGTGGAGAGGAAATGATGTGTCCGAACAAATAGCAGGCGAGGATAGAGAGGGAAAGGAGAGCGAGGAGGAGGACGAGAGGGGAAAGAGAAAGAGAGAGACAGAGAGAGATAGGTAAGAGATAAAGAGACGCGAGGAGGCAGAGAGAGGGAAAGAGAAAGAGAGAGAGAGAGATAGGTAAGAGATCAAGAGAGAGAGGAGGAGAGAGGAGGGGAAGAGAGAGAGAAAGAGAGAGAGAGAGAGATAGGTAAGAGATAAAGAGAGTGAGGAGAAGAGGGAGAAAAAAGCAATGAGGAAGAGTGTGTGTGAGAAAGGCTGCAGGGGACGAGCACAGAGGTGTCACAGAGAGGATGCCAGGGAGGGAGGGATGAGTATGGAGACTAAAGGGAGGGAGGGATGAGTATGGAGACTAAAGGGAGGGAGGATGAGTATGGAGACTAAAGGGAGGGAGGGATGAGTATGGAGACTAAAGGGAGGGAGGGATGAGTATGGAGACTAAAGGGAGGGAGGGATGAGTATGGAGACTAAAGGGAGGGAGGGATGAGTATGGAGACTAAAGGGAGGAGGATGAGTATGGAGACTAAAGGGAGGAGGGATGAGTATGGAGACTAAAGGGAGGGAGGGATGAGTATGGAGACTAAAGGGAGGGAGGGATGAGTATGGAGACTAAAGGGAGGGATGAGTATGGAGACTAAAGGGGGAGGGATGAGTGGAGACTAAAGGGAGGGAGGATGAGTATGGAGACTAAAGGGAGGGAGGGATGAGTATGGAGACTAAAGGGAGGGAGGGATGAGTATGGAGACTAAAGGGAGGGAGGGATGAGTATGGAGACTAAAGGGAGGGAGGGATGAGTATGGAGACTAAAGGGAGGGAGGGATGAGTATGGAGACTAAAGGGAGGGAGGGGTGAGTATGGAGACTAAAGGGAGGGAGGAGTGAGTATGGAGACTAAAGGGAGGGAGGGGTGAGTATGGAGACTAACGGGAGGGAGGGATGAGTGTGGAGACTAAGGGAGGGAGGGGTGAGTATGGAGACTAACGGGAGGGAGGGGTGAGTATGGAGACTAAAGGGAGGGAGGGATGAGTATGGAGACTAAAGGGAGGGAGGGATGAGTATGGAGACTAAAGGGAGGGAGGGATGAGTATGGAGACTAAAGGGAGGGAGGGATGAGTATGGAGACTAAAGGGAGGGAGGGATGAGTATGGAGACTAAAGGGAGAGGGGTGAGTATGGAGACTAAAGGGAGGGAGGGGTGAGTATGGAGACTAAAGGGAGGGAGGGGTGAGTATGGAGACTAACGGGAGGGAGGGATGAGTATGGAGACTAAAGGGAGGGAGGGATGAGTATGGAGACTAAAGGGAGGGAGGGATGAGTATGGAGACTAAAGGGAGGGAGGGATGTGTATGGAGACTAAAGGGAGGCAGGGATGAGTATGGAGACTAAAGGGAGGGAGGGATGAGTATGGAGACTAAAGGGAGGGAGGGATGAGTATGGAGACTAAAGGGAGGGAGGGATGAGTATGGAGACTAAAGGGAGGGAGGGATTAGTATGGAGACTAAAGGGAGGGAGGGATTAGTATGGAGACTAAAGGGAGGGAGGGGTGAGTATGGAGACTAAAGGGAGGGAGGGGTGAGTATGGAGACTAACGGGAGGGAGGGGTGAGTATGGAGACTAAAGGGAGGGAGGGTGAGTGAGTATGGAGACTAAAGGGAGGAGGGATGAGTATGGAGACTAAAGGGAGGGAGGGATGAGTATGGAGACTAAAGGGAGGGAGGGATGAGTATGGAGACTAAAGGGAGGGAGGGAGGGAAATATAAATGTCAGTATGATTGTGATCAAGATCAAGAGAATGAGAGGTGGAGGCGTGGAGAGAAAGAGAGGGCAGAGAGAGAGACAGAAGGAGAGAGGGAGAGAGAGTGTGTGAGAGAGACAGAAGGAGAGAGGGAGAGAGAGAGAGCGAGAGAGAGAGACAGAAGGAGAGAGGAGAGAGAGAGAGGGAGAGAGAGAGATAGAAGGAGAGAGTGTGTGAGAGAGCGAGAGGGGAGGCAGATAGTGTTTCTCCTATGTTAGGGTGGCTAATGAAAGATGAATGAGACAGTGGGCAGGAGAGCCTAACTGCGGTCAAAGTCTGGCTGGTGTGTGTGTGTGAGTGTCTGTGTGTGTTTGTGTATGAGTGCATGTGTTTGTGTGTGTGTGTGTGTGTGAGTGTCTGTGTGTGTGTGTGTCTTTGCAGCAGAAGTTCACCATCTGTGAGTCGGTTGTCGATCATCAGCACACAGACAACGCTTTCCATCCCTCTATTTCTGTTCTTCCCTCCATCGTTCTCTCCCTCTTTATGTCACTCCCTCCTTCAATCACACTCTCTCTCTCTCTCCCACTCTCTCTTTCTCAATCACATTCTCTCTCTTCCTCTCCCACTCCCCACCTCTGTCCCACTCTCTCTCTCCCACTCTCTCTTTCAATCACACACTCTCTCCCTCTCCCACTCCCTCTCTTTCTCTCCCTCTCTCACTTTCTCTCTCAATCAACCACACTCTCTCCCTCTCTCACTTTCTCTCTCAATCTACCACTCTCTCCCTCTCCCACTCCCTCTCTCTCAATCACACTCTCCCTCTCCCACTCCCTCTCTCTCAATCACTCTCTCCCTCTCCCACTCCCTCTCTCTCAATCACTCTCTCCCTCTCCCACTCCCTCTCTCTCAATCACTCTCTCCCTCTCCCACTCCCTCTCTCTCAATCACACTCTCTCTCTCCCTCTTCCTGTCTCTGTCTCTCTCTCTTCCTGTCTCTCTCACCTTAGTCAAGTGATTGGTAAAACATAAAAAATAATGGTACTGTAAGGTATGGATGTAAGAAATAGGTCTGAAATTCAGACATGCACTAAAAGGGGGGCAAAGACAAGCACAGCAACATAAAAGCTATGCTGACCCCACTCAAAATACCTCTCTGTCTCATTTTCCCCTTAATTTACTATCTCTACCCCTTTCTCCATTATCTCTCCCCTTTCTTTATTATCTCTCCCCCTCATTCACTATCTCTCCCCTTCCTTCACTATCTCTCCCATCCCTTCATTATCTTTCAACTTCCTTCACTATCTCTCCCCTTCCTTCACTATATATCCCCTTCCTTCACTATATATCCCCTTCCTTCACTATCTCTCGTTCCTTCACTCTCTCCCCTTCCTTCACTATCTCTTCCCTTCCTTCACTATCTCTCCCCTTCCTTCACTATCTCTCCCCTTCCTTCACTATCTATTCCCTTCCTTCACTATCTCTCCCCGTCATTCATTATCTCTCCCCTTACTTCACTATGTTTCCCCCTCTTCACTCTCTCCCCTTCCTTTACTATCTCTCCCCGTCCTACATTATCTCTCCCGTCCTTCATTATCTCTCCCCTTCCTTCACTATCTCTCCCCTTCCTTCACTCTGTTTCCCTTTCCTTCACTATCTCTCCCTTTCCTTCATTATCTCTCCCTTTCCTTCACTATCCCTCTCTCTTTCTTTATCGCCTCTTCCCTGAGCCTTGTTGAAATATGCTGTCTTTTCCAGAGCCCAATGAGCTTGGAAGTGTACTGAGTGAGTGTGTGTGCAATCTTCTTTGATCAGGGTTCATGATTGGGTCAACACACACACACACGCACCCAGGGGATTAGTGAAGCAAACGTTCACCAACGGAATAAAACACAAACAAAGAGACAGAAACATCCTGCATCCTGGAACAGAACACCACTGAGCCCTCAGAGCCAACAGCACTGCTCACACACAGGAACACAACACCACTGAGCCCTCAGAGCCAACAGCACTGCTCACACACAGGAACACAACACCACTGAGCCCTCAGAGCCAACAGCACTGCTCACACACAGGAACACAACACCACTCAGCCCTCAGAGCCAACAGCACTGCTCACACACAGGAACACAACACCACTCAGCCCTCAGAGCCAACAGCACTGCTCACACACAGGAACACAACACCACTCAGCCCTCAGAGCCAACAGCACTGCTCACACACAGGAACACAACACCACTCAGCCCTCAGAGCCAACAGCACTGCTCACACACAGGAACACAACACCACTGAGCCCTCAGAGCCAACAGCACTGCTCACACACAGGAACACAACACCACTCAGCCCTCAGAGCCAACAGCACTGCTCACACACACAGTGTTCACGCTCGCCTGCTCCTATTCTGTGTGTGACAGTGCTGTCTGCCTCTTTGTGTTTCTGTGTGGGTGTTCTGCACTGTTGGAATGTGTGTGCTGTTCATCCTGTGTATGTGTGCTTTTGTGTGTGTTTTTGTGTCGTCTGTGCTGTCTGTGTGTATGACTGTATGTGTGCATGCTCTGTGCTGTCGGTGTGTATAGATCATAGAGTAGGCTCTAGTGATTCCCTGAAGTATGAGGCAGTGTTTAAGGCCCTCTCTGCACAGCCAGAGTGATGAATATTTAAAGACGAGCCAGAGAGAGATGGGGAGCAGAGAGAGTGTGTGTGGGTCTGTGTGTGTGTTTGTGTGTGTGTGTGTGTGTGTGTGTGTGTGTGTGTGTGTGTGTGTGTGTGTGTGTGTGTGTGTGTGTGTGTGTGTGTGTGTGTGTGTGTGTGTGTGTGTGTGTGTGTGTGTGTGTGTGTGTGTGTGTGTGTGTATGTGTGTGTGTGAAGGAGAGTGAATCGATACAGTTCCTTTAGAAAGTATTCACACCCCTTGAGTTTTTCAACATTTTGTTGTGTTACAGCCTGCATTGAAATAGATAAAATATACATTTTGTGTCACTGGGCTACACACAATACCCCATAATGTCAAAGTGGAATTATAGAAAGTTTGACAACTTCATTAATAACTAAAGGCTGAAATGTCTTGAGTCAATACGTTTTCAGCCTGTTTGTTTAGCATTAACGATTAACAATGTGCTAAACAAGTCACATAATAAGTTGCATGGACTCACTCTGTGTGCAATGATGACATAATAACAATGATGACATAATAACAATGATGACATAATAACAATGATGACATAATAACAATAATAACAAATCATGTATCCTGTTTGCAATAAGGCACTGAAGTAAAACTGCAGAAATTAACTTTATGTCCTGAATACAAAGTGTTATGTTTGGGGCAAATCCAACACAACACATCACTGAGTACCACTCTTCATATTTTCAGGCATGGTGGTGGCTGCATCATGCTATGAGTATACTTGTCATTGGCAAGCACTAGGGAGTTTTTTAGGATAAAAAACGGAATAGAGCGAAGCACAGGCAAAATCCTAGTGGAAAACATGGTTCAGTCTGCTTTCCAACAGACAGTGGGAGACAAATTCACCTTTCAGCAGGACAAAGTGGTCAGGAGAAAGAAAGAGAGAGAAGGGAGAAAGAGTGTCTAATATCGTTGCAGGACAAGGTTGAGCCTGTGATGTGATTTTAGTGTTATCCCCCCACTTAGGGAGACAGTGGACGTGTGTGTGCGTGTGTGTGTGTGTGTGCATGAGTGCCTGCCTGTGTGTTTACTGTACACCCTGAATAACTAGAAGTGCTTCCCAATCCCTACTTCCATTTGCCACAGCTGGTGAGGAATTAACACATTTAACAGCATGTGTTTGGAAAAGATTACAAATGTGTGTGTGTGTGTGTGAGCGCGTGTGTGCGTGGGTTTGTGTGTGTGTGCATGCGTGTGTGTGTGTAAAATAAAGACAGAAGGTGAAGGCACAAATCAAGTGTATGTTGTGTGTCTGGGTGTATGAGAGCAATCTCTCTCTCTCTCTCTGTGTATGAGAGCAATCTCTCTCTCTCTCTGTGTATGAGAGCAATCTCTCTCTCTCTCTCTCTGTGTATGAGAGCAATGGATCAGGGCAAAGCGGAGGAAAGAGGAAAGGGAGAGAAAGTGGGAAAGAAAATAGAAAGAGAACCACTGAAGAGACAGGCAGTCGGGAAGAAGAAAGAGATATAGAAACGAACAGAGAAATGAGAAAAAAGAAACACAGACAGTATGAGTGACAGAAAGAGGCGGCGAGGTGGCAAGAGAAACATTGAGGAATGGAGAGAGACAAAGAGAGACAGAAAGATAGAGGGAGCGAAAGAGAGAGGGAGGGATAGAGAGAGAGGCTTTGGATGCTGCCCTGGGCCGCCTCTCTAAGCCCTGTTTAGGAAGCTTTGGAGCTCAGAGAGAAATAATCCCCCTCTCAGACACACATTCACACACACACACTCACACACATTCACACACACACACTCAGACACATTCACACACACACACTCACACACACACACTCAGACACATTCACACACACACACTCAGACACATTCACACACACACACACACACACACACACACACACACACACACACACACACACACACACACACACACACACACACACACACACACACACACACACACACACACACACACACACACACACACACACACACACACACTCAGATACATACACACACACACACTCTCAGACACTCAGACACGTACAGATGTGCACACACACAGAGTCTAAACAAACACACACAAACACACATCAAGATCTCACAGTTTGACACGGTCTGACTTCAGTGTTCAACGTTTGTCTGGGTGGGATAAATGTCAAGTTGTGACTGTTAAATTTAGGCATTCATTCTGAATGTTTAAGGTAAGGGTTAAGGTTTGGGATAGGGTAAAAAAAAATGGGAATGAACCTGCGATCCTCTGAGTAGGAGCTTGTGGATTACGTCCATCCGCAAGCCTACTTGGTAATAGCGCTCACCGTTGCCTCGGTCGCCGGGATTGAATGCATCTTTCAGTGTACTGGGGACCTGCACAAACATCGACTGGGTCTGGCTGCACATACTCTATATACACAAGGGAGTGAGAGTGAGAGGCTAGACACACAGCCACAGAACATACACAAACATCCACAAGCCCACAAACACACATGCACGCTTATGAGCCAGAGGGAAGAGGGGGAGCAAGGGGGTGGAGGGTGGAGTGGAGTGAGGGAAGAAGCTAATGAAGGATTGCAGGATGGCATTTATTGGGATGACTCATGTACTGGAGACAGCTCTGATGGGTAGTCACAAGCTGGCAAAGCCACAAAGTCATACAATTTGAACAATAACACTAACCACACTGCTAACATTATGACTAACCCTAACCTTAAATTAGGACCAAAAAGCACATTTTTGTTTTCATGAATTTTGACTGTATATAGCCAATTTTAACTTTGCTGCTGGCTCATCGAGAGGAAATCACTCAGCTCTGCCTTCAGGACAAGATTCATCCCAATAAACGTCAACCTGCTGAAGGAATAGGCACCAGAGAGACACACAGAGCGGGGAAGGAAGGAGGTAGAAGACGAGAGAGGGATTTATTTCTCTCTTTTCTCTAGGAAGACATAGAGAAAGACTTTGTGTTGAAGTAGGGAAGGAACAATAGATAAATAGAGAGGGATAGGAAATAGAAGAGAGGATGACAGAAAGAAGAGAAAATAGATATGGGGCACGAGGAGAAGGACAGGAAGGAAGGAAGAAAAAGAGGGAGGGAGAGTGAAATAAAGAGAAGAGAGCGGAGAGTGGAAGAGTGAGGGTCTGGGCTTAGCGCAGGATGCAGTTTGTCATCTTCATTAGGTGACAGCGGGCGTAGAGGGAGGGCAGGAGCAGGGGATGGAGGGAGGGATGAATGGGGAGGTGGGTAGGGGAAAGGGGGAGGGACGGCACTGAGCGGAGCCTTTGAGAAACGTTGACCCTGTAATTGACCTGCGTCTCCGCCTACATCACAGCGACAACACGAGGAGCCATCGCAGCTAATCACTTAGTAACCCTGACTTGTCAGTCACACCGTCCCCCGGGGGGAGGGGGAGGAGAGACTTTTGATTTAAAAAAAAATATTATCCAACGCAACCAGTCACAAAGTCAAACAAAAAGAGAGGGAGGGAGAAAGAATGTAGGGAGAGAATGTAGGGAGAGAATATAGGGAGAAAGAATATAGGGAGAAAGAATGTAGGGAGAGAATATAGGGAGAAAGAATATAGGGAGAAAGAATATAGGGAGAAAGAATGTAGGGAGAAAGAATATAGGGAGAAAGAATGTAGGGAGAAAGAATGTAGGGAGAAAGAATGTAGGGAGAAAGAATGTAGGGAGAAAGAATATAGGGAGAAAGAATGTAGGGAGAAAGAATATAGGGAGAAAGAATGTAGGGAGAGAATGTAGGGAGAGAATATAGGGAGAAAGAATGTAGGGAGAGAATATAGGGAGAAAGAATATAGGGAGAAAGAATGTAGGGAGAGAATATAGGGAGAAAGAATATAGGGAGAAAGAATATAGGGAGAAAGAATGTAGGGAGAAAGAATATAGGGAGAAAGAATATAGGGGGAAAGAATGTAGGGAGAAAGAATGTAGGGAGAAAGAATGTAGGGAGAAAGAATATAGGGAGAAAGAATGTAGGGAGAAAGAATATAGGGAGAAAGAATGTAGGGAGAGAATATAGGGAGAAAGAATGTAGGGAGAGAATATAGGGAGAAAGAATGTAGGGAGAGAATATAGGGAGAAAGAATGTAGGGAGAGAATATAGGGAGAAAGAATGTAGGGAGAGAATATAGGGAGAAAGAATGTAGGGAGAAAGGGAGGACACATACCCCCTCTTCTTCTCATTCCACCACACACACACACACACACACACACACACACACACACACACACACACACACACACACACACACACACACACACACACACACACACACACACACAACACACACACACACAGTTGGGAGAACAAGACTAATTTACTAATTTAAGTGTTCAAAAACAAACAGATAAACACAAGCACACACACACACAGACACACACACAGACACACAGACACACAGACACACACACACACACACACACACACACACACACACACACACACACACACACACACACACACACACACACACACACACACACACACACACACACACACACACACACACACACACAGACACACAGACACACAGACACACACAGACACACAGACACACAGACACGTGAGCACTTTGGCCTAAGGCAGAAAGCTCTGAATCTTTTAGAAGTATATTTATAAAGGTAGAGAAAGAGAGGGATGGTCGAGGTCAATGGAAAGAAGGAAAAAGGAAAGACAGAGGTATAGAGAGATAAGGGTGAAGGGAGTGAAGCCAAAAATGTAACTGGACATCAGACATGGATGGAGGTTGACATGCTCAACCTGCTGAATAAGACACACACAGTCACGACAATGACAATCTTCGGTCTGTGTTGAGGGGGGACAGAGACACCAGGAGATAAACAGCTGGATACCACTTCAACAGCTTTATCTCCTCAGCCAAGGACTTCAGGAGACAGAGAGATTAAATAAATAGTTCACACACTCTGTTTCAGAGGAGTGATAGATATGGTGCAGATATTAAAGTCTAGGTTTTGTATCAATAGGAAACTAACAGAGTTGACCTTTTACTAGGAGAGAGATAGGCAGACAGACAGACAGTGAGAGAGAGAGAAAACATATACAGGATCAAATACAAATCTTAGTATCAACTATTAAAGACGACCAGAACCCACTGGATTCTCCAATTACATTGAATGAACTAAAGGACAAAATACAAACCCTCCAACCCAAAAAGGCCTGTGGTGTTGATGGTATCCTTAATGAAATGATCAAATATACAGACAACAAATTCCAATTGGCTTTACTAAAACTCTTTAACATCATCCTTAGCTCTGGCATCTTCCCCAATATTTGGAACCAAGGACTGATCACCCCAATCCACAAAAGTGGAGACAAGTTTGACCCAAATAACTACCATGGGATATGCGTCAACAGTAGCGTTGGGAAAATCCTATGCATTTTCATTAACAGCAGACTAGTACATTTCCTCAGTGAAGGTAATGTACTGAGCAAATGTCAAATGGGCTTTTTTTTTAACCAAATTACCTTATGACAGACCACGTATTCACCCTGTACACCCTAATTGAAAAACAAACCAACCAAAACAAAGGTGGTGCCTTCACATGCTTTGGTGATTTCAAAAAACCTTTTGACTCGATTATGGCATGAGGGTCTGCTATACAAAATGATGGAAAGTGTTGTTGGGGAAAAACATACGACATTGTACACAAAAAAACTAGTGTGTGTTTAAAATTGGCAAAAAAACACATTTCTTTCCACAGGGCCATGGGGTGAGACAGGGAAGCAGCTTAAGCCCCACCCTCTTCTACATACAGTTGAAATCATAAGTTTACATACACCTTAGCCAAATACATTTAAACTCAGTTTTCACAAGTCCTGACATTTAATCCAGATTTAGGTCAGTTAGGATCACCACTTTATTTTATTTTTTTATGAGTGTTAAATCTCAGAATAATAGTAGAAAAAATTATTTTTTTCAGCTTTTATTTCTTTCATCACATTCCCAGTGGGTCAGAAGTTCACATACACTCAATTAGTATTTGGTAGCATTGCCTTTAAATTGTTTAACTTGGGTCAAACGTTTTCGGGTAGCCTTCCACAAACTTCCCACAATAAGTTGGGTGAATTTTGGCCCATTCCTCCTAATAGAGCTGGTGTAAATGAGTCAGGTTTGTAGGCCTCCTTGCTCGCACAAGATTTTTCAGTTCTGCCCACAAATGTTCTATAGGATTGAGGTCAGGGATTTGTGATGGCCACTCCAATACCTTGACTTTGTTGTTCTTAAGCCATTTTGCTAAAACTTTGGAAATATGCTTGGGGTCATTGTCCATTTGGAAAACCCATTTGTGACCAAGCTTTAACTTCCTGACTGATGTCTTGAGATGTTGCTTCAATATATCCATATCATTTTCCTGCCTCATGATGCCATCTATTTTGTAAAGTGCACTAGTCCCTCCTGCAGCAAAGCACCCCTACAACATGATGCTGCTACCCCTGTGCTTCATGGTTGGGATGGTGTTCTTCGGCTTGCAAGCATCCCCCCTTTTTCCTCCAAACATAACGATGGTCATTATGGCCAAACAGTTCTATTTTTGTTTCATCAGACCATGGGACATTTCTCCAAAAAGTATGATCTTTGTCCCCATGTGCTGTTGCAAACCGTAGTCTGGCATTTTTATTGCAGTTTTGGAGCAGTGGCTTCTTGCTTGCAGGTTATGTCGATATATGACTAGTTTTTACTGTGGATATAGATACGTTTGTACCTGTTTCCTCCAGCATCTTCACAAGGTCATTTGCTTTTGTCTTTGGATTGATTTGCACTTTTCGCACTAAAGTACGCTCTTCTCTAGGAGACAGAAGGCGTCTCCTTCCTAAGCGGTATGCCGGCTGTGTGATCCCATGTTGTTTATACTTGCGTGCGATTGTTTGTACAGATGAACGTGGTCCCTTCAGGCATTTGGAAATTTCTGCCAAGGATGAACCAGACTTGTGGAGGTCTAACATTTTTTTCTGAGGTCTTGGCTGATTGCTTTTGATTTTCCCATGATGTCAAGCAAAGAGGCACTGAGTTTGAAGGTAGGCCTTGAAATATATCCACTGGTACATCTCCAGTTGTCTCAAATTATGTCAATTAGCCTATCAGAAGCTTCTAAAGCCATAACATGATTTTCTGGAATTTTCCAAGCTGTTTAAAGGCACAGTCAACTGACTGTATGTAAACTTCTGACCCACTGGAATTGTGATACAGTGAACTTTAAGTTAAATAATCTGTCTGCATACAATTGTTGCAAAAGTTACTTGTGCCATGCACAAAGTAGATGTCCTAACCGACTTGCCAAAACTATAGTTTGTTAACAAGAAATTTGTGGTGACTCCAACCTAAGAGTTAGTAAACTTCCATCTTCAACTGTTTATTTCAACGAATTGGCAAGGGCACTTGAATAGCACCCGGCCTCACCCTACCAGAATCTGAAGACAAATGTCAAATCAAATCAAATCAAATCCAATCCAATTTTATTTGTCACATACACATGGTTAGCAGATGTTAATGTGAGTGTAGCAAAATGCTTGTGCTTCTAGTTCCGACAATGCAGTAATAACCAACAAGTAATCTAACTAACAATTACAAAACTACTGTCTTATACACAGTGTAAGGGGATAAAGAATATGTACATAAAGATATATGAATGAGTGATGGTACAGAGCGGCATAGGCAAGATACAGTAGATGGTATCGAGTACAGTATACATATGAGATGAGTATGTAAACAAAGTGGCATAGTTACAGTGGCTAGTGATACATGTATTACATAAAGATGCAGTAGATGATATAGAGTACAGTATATACGTATACATATGAGATGAATAATGTAGGGTATGTAAACATTATATTAGGTAGCATTGTTTAAAGTGGCTAGTGATATATTTTACATCATTTCCCATCAATTCCCATTATTAAAGTGGCTGGAGTTGAGTCAGTGTGTTGGCAGCAGCCACTCAATGTTAGTGGTGGCTGTTTAACAGTCTGATGGCCTTGAGATAGAAGCTGTTTTTCAGTCTCTCGGTCCCAGCTTTGATGCACCTGTACTGACCTCGCCTTCTGGATGATAGCGGGGTGAACAGGCAGTGGCTCGGGTGGTTGTTGTCCTTGATGATCTTTATGGCCTTCCTGTAACATCGGGTGGTGTATGTGTCCTGGAGGGCAGGTAGTTTGCCCCCGGTGATGCGTTGTGCAGACCTCACTACCCTCTGGAGAGCCTTACGGTTGTGGGCGGAGCAGTTACCGTACCAGGCGGTGATACAGCCCGACAGGATGCTCTCGATTGTGCATCTGTAGAAGTTTGTGAGTGCTTTTGGTGACACGCCGAATTTCTTCAGCCTCCTGAGGTTCAAGAGGCGCTGCTGCGCCTTCTTCACGATGCTGTCTGTGTGGGTGGACCAATTCAGTTTGTCTGTGATGTGTATGCCGAGGAACTTAAAACTTGCTACCCTCTCCACTACTGTTCCATCGATGTGGATAGGGGGGTGTTCCCTCTGCTGTTTCCTGAAGTCCACAATCATCTCCTTAGTTTTGTTGACGTTGAGTATGAGGTTATTTTCCTGACACCACACTCCGAGGGCCCTCACCTCCTCCCTGTAGGCCGTCTCGTCGTTGTTGGTAATCAAGCCTACCACTGTTGTGTCGTCCGCAAACTTGATGATTGAGTTGGAGGCGTGCGTGGCCACGCAGTCGTGGGTGAACTGGGAGTACAGGAGAGGGCTCAGAACGCACCCTTGTGGGGCCCCAGCGTTGAGGATCAGCGGGGTGGAGATGTTGTTGCCTACCCTCACCACCTGGGGGCGGCCCGTCAGGAAGTCCAGGACCCAGTTGCACAGGGCGGGGTCGAGACCCAGGGTCTCGAGCTTGATGACGAGCTTTGAGGGTACTATGGTGTTAAATGCCGAGCTGTAGTCGATGAACAGCATTCTCACATAGGTATTCCTCTTGTCCAGATGGGTTAGGGCAGTGTGCAGTGTGGTGATTTCATCGTCTGTGGACCTATTTGGGCGGTAAGCAAATTGGAGTGGGTCTAGGGTGTCAGGTAGGGTGGAGGTGATATGGTCCTTGACTAGTCTCTCAAAGCACTTCATGATGACGGAAGTGAGTGCTACGGGGCGGTAGTCGTTTAGCTCAGTTACCTTAGCTTTCTTGGGAACAGGAACAATGGTGGCCCTCTTGAAGCATGTGGGAACAGCAGACTGGGATAGGGATTGATTGAATATGTCCGTAAACACACCAGCCAGCTGGTCTGTGCATGCTCTGAGGGCGCGGCTGGGGATGTTTTACTCACCTCGGCTGCAGTGAAGGAGAGGCCGCATGATTTGGTTTCAGGCCGTGTCAGTGGCACTGTATTGTCCTCAAAGCGGGCAAAAAAGTTATTTAGTCTGCCTGGGAGCAAGACATCCTGGTCCGTGACGGGGCTGGTTTTCTTTTTGTAATCCGTGATTGACTGTAGACCCTGCCACATACCTCTTGTGTCTGAGCCGTTGAATTGAGATTCTACTTTGTCTCTATACTGACGCTTAGCTTGTTTGATTGCCTTGCGGAGGGAATAGCTACACTGTTTGTATTAGGTCATATTTCCGGTCACCTTGCCCTGATTAAAAGCAGTGGTTCGCGCTTTCAGTTTCACGCGAATGCTGCCATCAATCCACGGTTTCTGGTTTGGGAATGTTTTAATCGTTGCTATGGGAATGTCTACTGTTTCCTGAGGATCTTGTGCTTCTGTCACCAACCAAGGAGGGCCTACAGCAGCACCTAGATCTTCTGCACAGATACTGTCAGAGCTGGGCCCTGTCAGTAAATCTCAGTAAGACTAAAATAATGGTGTTCCTAAAAAGATCCAGTTGCTAGGACCACAAACACAAATTCCATCTCGACACCGTTGCCCTAGAGCACACAAAAAACTATACATACCTTGGCCTAAACAGCAGCACCACAGGTAACTTCCACAAAGCTGTGAACGAGCTGAGAGACAAGGTAAGAAGGGCCTTCTATGCCATCAAAAGGAACATAAAATGTGACATACCAATTAGAATCTAGCAAAAAATACTGGAATCAGTTATCGTTGTCCTTTAAGGTTGTGAGGTCTGGGATCCGCTCACCAACCAAGAATTCACAAAATGGGACAAACACCAAATTGAGAAGAGTCCTTTAAGCAAGCTGGTCCTGGGGCTCTGTTCACAAACACAAACAGACCCCACAGAGCCCCAGGACAGCAACATAATTAGACCCAAACAAATCAAAAAGATAATTACATGACACATTGGAAAAAACAGAGAACTCTAGAATGCTATTTGACCCAAATCAGAGTACACAGTGACAGAATACCCGAGATCACAAACTTAAGAAAAGCTTTGACTATGTACAAACTCAGTGAGCATAGCCTTGCTATTGAGAAAGGCTGCCGTGTGCAGACCTGGCTCTCAAGAGAAGACAGGCTATGTGCTCACTGCCCACAAAATGAGGTGGAAACTCCTGCCCAATGTATGACCATATTAGAGACACATATTTCCCCCAGGTTACAAAGATCCACAAAGAATTTGAAAACAAACCCAATATTGATAATCTCCCATATCTACTGGGTGAAGTTCCACAGTGTGCCATCACAGCAACAATATGTGTGACCTGTTGCAACAAGAAAGGGCAACCAGTGAAAAAAAACACCATTGTAAATACAACCCATATTTGTGTTTATTTACTTTCCCTTTTGTACTTTAACTAATTGCACATCATATGACATTTGACATCTCTTTATTATTTTGGAACTTTTGTGAGTGTAATTTACATTTTTATAGTTTTTTTCTTCTCACTTTTGTTTATTATCTACTTCACTTGCCTTGGCAATGTTTCCCATGCCAATAAAACCCTTAAATTGAATTGAATTGAATTGAGAGACCTCTCCCTGCTTGACATCAACAGTGCTAAACACAAGATATTCTGTCGCACTCGTACGTCAGCACCACCTGGTGTTTCACACACACACACACACACACATGCACGTGCACACACACACACACACACACACACACACACACACACACACACACACACACACACACACACACACACACACACACACACACACACACACACACACACACACACACACACACCATTCGTCTGTGAAAGATCAGATAAGGAGAAAATGATGATTGCGGATGACAAAAAACAAACAGAAGATGTGTTTCTTTACACTTGTAGTATCGTTGGTGTTGACTATTATTCCTTTAATGAAAGATCAGGAACTAAAAGAGAGAATGCCACTTCAGACAACATATGACAAGGAATTTTATATCACACAGCCTATAAAATGAAATCTATCAAATTAACATGATTAAAATAATAAAATAACGAATTCTGAACTATGACTTAATTGGTACGTTTCTGGAAGTTCCATGGCGTAAATCTTTGACGGTCGTTATTAAATTCCCAGTAGATGCTGGTGAGGACTGTAGCGCCTGGGAGAGGAGTGGGCCTGGAATCCATTTTATGCGCTTCATTTTTTCTTCTCCTAAGCATGCAGGGAGTCTGGCCAGCGCCCTTCCTCACTCCCTCTCTTTCCCTCTCTGGGCTCCCGAGTGGCGCAGTGGTCTAAGGCACTGCATCTCAGTGCAAGAGGCGCCACTACAGACAATGATTACATTTCAGGCTGTATCACAACCGGCCGTGATTGGGAGTCCCATAGGACAGCACACAATTGACCAAGCGTCGTCCGGGTTTGGCCGGGGTAGGCCGTCATTGTAAATTAGAATTTGTTCTTAACTGACTTGCCTAGTTAAATAAAAGTTTGATAAATAAATAAAAATGATCTCGCTATGTGTAACGCTCGTCCTCTTCTTCTGACGAGGAGTAAGAGAGATGGAACCAATTTGCAGCGTGGTAAGGTACATAACGTTACTTTATACACAAGAACACTAAACTACAAAATAAAGTGAAAGAACAAAACAAACGAAACAGTCCCGTGTGGCACAAACACTAACACAGAAAACAATCTCCCACCACTCAAAAGTGAAACCAGGCTACCTAAGTATGATTCTCAATCAGGGACAATGATTGAAAGCTGCCTCTGATTGAGAACCATATCAGGCCAAACACAGAAATCCCAAATCATAGAAAAAGGAACATAGACAACCCACCCAACTCACGCCCTGACCATACTAAACAAAGACATAACAAAATAACTAAGGTCAGAACGTGACACTATGCAAGAACCCCTACCACACATACACTGACCCCGAGGCCACAGTGCGCTAAAATTAGGTGGGAGGGGGCGTTATGATACAACTTAAATCCGTGTTGAATCCACCTCACTCACAGCTCTTAAATCAGTGTTGAATCCACCTCACTCACAGATCAGTGTTGAATCCACCTCACTCACAGCTCTTAAATCAGTGTTGAATCCACCTCACTCACAGCTCTTAAATCAGTGTTGAATCCACCTCACTCACAGATCAGTGTTGAATCCACCTCACTCACAGCCCTTAAATCAGTGTTGAATCCACCTCACTCACAGATCAGTGTTGAATCCACCTCACTCACAGATCAGTCTTGAATCCACCTCACTCACAGCCCTTAAATCAGTCTTGAATCCACCTCACTCACAGCTCTTAAATCAGTGTTGAATCCACCTCACTCACAGCTCTTAAATCAGTGTTGAATCCACCTCACTCACTACCCTTAAATCAGTGTTGAATCCACCTCACTCACAGCTCTTAAATCAGTGTTGAATCCACCTCACCCACAGCTCTTAAATCAGTGTTGAATCCACCTCACTCACTACCCTTAAATCAGTGTTGAATCCACCTCACTCACAGCTCTTAAATCAGTGTTGAATCCACCTCACTCACAGATCAGTGTTGAATCCACCTCACTCACTACCCTTAAATCAGTGTTGAATCCACCTCACTCACAGATCAGTGTTGAATCCACCTCACTCACAGATCAGTGTTGAATCCACATCACTCACTACCCTTAAATCAGTGTTGAATCCACCTCACTCACAGCTCTTAAATCAGTGTTGAATCCACCTCACCCACAGCCCTTAAATCAGTGTTGAATCC
>NC_034175.2:64731655-64741655 GCF_002021735.2 Oncorhynchus kisutch | reverse complement strand
CGACCCCGCCCTGTGCAACTGGGTACTGGACTTCCTGACGGGCCGCCCCCAGGTGGTGAGGGTAGGCAACAACATCTCCACCCCTCTGATCCTCAACACTGGGGCCCCACAAGGGTGCGTTCTGAGCCCTCTCCTGTACTCCCTGTTTACCCACGACTGCGTGGCCACGCACGCCTCCAACTCAATCATCAAGTTTGCGGACGACACAACAGTGGTAGGCTTGATTACCAACAACGACGAGACGGCCTACAGGGAGGAGGTGAGGGCCCTCGGAGTGTGGTGTCAGGAAAATAACCTCACACTCAACGTCAACAAAACTAAGGAGATGATTGTGGACTTCAGGAAACAGCAGAGGGAACACCCCCCTATCCACATCGATGGAACAGTAGTGGAGAGGGTAGCAAGTTTTAAGTTCCTTGGCATACACATCACAGACAAACTGAATTGGTCCACTCACACAGACAGCATCGTGAAGAAGGCGCAGCAGCGCCTCTTCAACCTCAGGAGGCTGAAGAAATTCGGCTTGTCACCAAAAGCACTCACAAACTTCTACAGATGCACAATCGAGAGCATCCTGGCGGGGTGTATCACCGCCTGGTATGGCAACTGCACCGCCCTCAACCGTAAGGCTATCCAGAGGGTAGTGAGGTCTGCACAACGCATCACCGGGGGCAAACTACCTGCCCTCCAGGACACCTACACCACCCGATGCTACAGGAAGGCCATAAAGATCATCAAGGACATCAACCACCCGAGCCACTGCCTGTTCACCCCGCTGTCATCCAGAAGGCGAGGTCAGTACAGGTGCATCAAAGCTGTGACCGAGAGACTGAAAAACAGCTTCTATCTCAAGGCCATCAGACTGTTAAACAGCCACCACTAACATTGAGTGGCTGCTGCCAACACACTGTCAATGACACTGACTCAACTCCAGCCACTTTAATAATGGGAATTGATGGGAAATTATGTAAATATATCACTAGCCACTTTAAACAATGCTACCTTATATAATGTTACTTACCCTACATTATTCATCTCATATGCATATGTATATACTGTACTCTATATCATCGACTGCATCCTTATGTAATACATGTATCACTAGCCACTTTAACAATGCCACTTTGTTTACATACTCATCTCATATGTTATACTGTACTCGATATCATCTACTGTATCTTGCCTATGCTGCTCTGTACCATCACTCATTCATATATCCTTATGTACATATTCCTTATCCCCTTACACTGTGTATAAGACAGTAGTTTTTTTGGAATTGTTAGTTAGATTACTTGTTCGTTATTACTGCATTGTCGGAACTAGAAGCACAAGCATTTCGCTACACTCGCATTAACATCTGCTAACCATGTGTATGTGACAAATAAAATTGGATTTGATTTGATTTGATTTGCCATGAGAGGGAGAGTGAAATAGAGAGAGAGAAAAAAGAGAGAGAGGGAGAGTAAAAGAGGCAGCCGACACCCAGCAGGGACTCTGGTTTACACCTGCTGTGACACACACACACTGTAGGAAGCAGTGGCTGGGCGGCAGTGAGAGGGGGTAGTGTTGTTTTAGAACATCACACAGCGTAAACACTCATAAATATTCATGAACCTGGCCTGCTGCTTTACACTGTCTGAGTGAGTATGACAGAGAGACAGACGGCAAGAGAGAGATAGAAAGAAAGAGACAGAAAAAGAGAGAGAGATGATGATTAATTCACACATTGCGTTACACAGAGCAATTAGCACACTGGAGGGAGGAGAATGGTGCCACACATACATACTACACGCACACACACACACACACACACACACGTGTAAACACACACACAAACACAAATGTGTACACATATACACACAGGTGGGAGTTTGGGTTATACCAGTTGTAGTGTAGTAATTACCTTTACCACTTAGAGGCAGCATCTACCTAACCTTTACCTGCCCTAACCTTTCCTTCACCCTGCCCTAACCTTTCCTTCATCCTGCCCTAACCTTTCCTTCACCCTACCCTAACCTGTAAAAGGCTCAAGTTTCCATTAGGTTTCCATTAGGGCCCAGGGTTACCATTAGGGCCCAGGGTTACCATTAGGGCCCAGGGCTACCATTAGAGCCCAGGGTTACCATTAGGGCCCAGGGTTACCATTAGGGCCCAGGGTTACCATTAGAGCCCAGGGCTACCATTAGGGCCCAGGGTTACCATTAGGGCCCAGGGTTACCATTTGGGCCCAGGGTTACAATTAGGGCCCAGGGCTACCATTAGGGCCCAGGGTTACCATTAGGGCCAATAGTTTACTACATAGGGCCCAGGGTTACCATTAGGGCCCAGGGTTACCACCAGGGCCCAGGGTTACCATTAGGGCCCAGGGTTACCATTAGGGCCCAAGGTTACCATTAGGGCCCAGAGTTTCCATTAGAGCCCAGGGTTACCATTAGGGCCCAGGGTTACCATTAGGGCCCAGGGCTACCATTAGGGCCCATAGTTTACTACATAGGGCCCAGGGTTACCATCAGGGCCCAGGGTTACCATTAGGGCCCAGGGTTACCATTAGGGCCCAGGGTTACCATTAGGGCCCAGAGTTTCCATTAGAGCCCAGGGTTACCATTAGGGCCCAGGGTTACCATTAGGGCCCAGGGCTACCATTAGGGCCCATAGTTTACTACATAGGGCCCAGGGTTACCATTAGGGCCCAGGGTTTCCATTAGGGCCCAGGGTTACCATTACGGCCCAGGGTTACCATTATTGCCCAGAACATTTTCCGGACCCATATGCATTGTTTATGTGACCTAATTAGTGGCATCAACCCACGGTACTCCGATTGACAGGAATTACATTTACAATATGGTAATTCATATTAACAGAACAGATGCAACGATGTGCGGTTTTCTTACCGAATTCTGATGTGTACTTTGAACATGTTGGAATAACTTTCCCTATTTACATTTCCTCAGCCAACAAGACCTGTAACTAACAGCAAAATCATTAGCCTATGTCAATCCTCTATATTAGAAAAGTTTAGCCTACCTATTCTACTGGTCAGCTTGTGGAGAAAGAAATTGCCTATTCCAAACAGACTCTGAGACAGTTGTGGGATGATAGATCCCAAATTCCTACAACCAGGAGGACTAGGAAACATTAAAACAATGTAAAATAGCAATGAGTCTGATGCAACAGATCAGAATGTTTGCCTTAAAATGTTGATGAACTATTATTTCTTCACATTATAAGTGCAGCAATGCGCAGTAGGCAGTAGGCTTGGTGTGCAAATGTTCATTGGAAAAACACCTTTGTCAAAAGTGCAAGACACGTGGGTGGTTTCATGTGACAGAGATGAAAATATCTGTTAGAAATGTAGAAAGAGGGGACTGGTATGGGTTGCTAATAGGATTGTGGTTTTGGCTAATGGACAATGAAAGAAAGTTGCTATAAAATAAGGACTGTTTGAGAGGCTGTAGCAGCAGCTCTCACGCTGTCTGACAGACTTTACACTCTAAGGCTCTGTATCTGTATGCTGTACATGTGTGATAAATAAGATGCATAACGAATATACTGTGTACACGCCAATTTAATTCCACTAAAGTATGCTAATTAACATATAGACCGATAACCATGACCAGCCAAATGCATTTCCATCGACTGGCTAAAAAGCATTATTTTACAATGAGATTTTTCCCTCTTCTCCCGGCCAGCTCCAAATTTATTTAAATGGTTTTTCTATATTTTTTTTGTTGGCCAAAAGACTGGCTATTACTGGCTAAAATAAACCCTGATAGACACATACACACAACGCATACACATGCATATTAATGCTACACACACACACACACACACACACACACACACACACACACACACACACACACACACACACACACACACACACACACACACACACACACACACACACACACACACACACACACACACACACAACGCGTACACATGCATATTAATGCTGCACACACACACACACCACCTTTAGCTACAATGACTGGTTGTGCCACCTTTAGCTACAATAACTGGTTGTGCCACCTATAGCTACAATAACTGGTTGTGCCACCTTACACTCAATGACTGGTTGTACCACCTTACACTCAATGACTGGTTGTGCCACCTTACACTCAATAACTGGTTGTACCACCTTTAGCTACAATGACTGGTTGTGCCACCTTTAGCTACAATGACTGGTTGTGCCACCTTTAGCTACAATAACTGGTTGTACCACCTTTAGCTACAATAACTGGTTGTATCACCTTTAGCTACAATAACTGGTTGTACCACCTTTAGCTACAATAACTGGTTGTACCACCTTTAGCTACAATAACTGGTTTTACCACCTTTAGCTACAATAACTGGTTGTGCCACCTTTAGCTACAATGACTGGTTGTGCCACCTTTAGCTACAATAACTGGTTGTACCACCTTAAGCTACAATAACTGGTTGTACCACCTTTAGCTACAATAACTGGTTGTACCACCTTTAGCTACAATGACTGGTTGTGCCACCTTTAGCTACAATAACTGGTTGTGCCACCTATAGCTACAATAACTGGTTGTGCCACCTTACACTCAATGACTGGTTGTACCACCTTACACTCAATGACTGGTTGTACCACCTTACACTCAATAACTGGTTGTACCACCTTTAGCTACAATGACTGGTTGTGCCACCTTTAGCTACAATAACTGGTTGTACCACCTTTAGCTACAATAACTGGTTGTACCACCTTTAGCTACAATAACTGGTTGTGCCACCTTTAGCTACAATAACTGGTTTTACCACCTTTAGCTACAATAACTGGTTGTGCCACCTTTAGCTACAATGACTGGTTGTGCCACCTTTAGCTACAATAACTGGTTGTACCACCTTAAGCTACAATAACTGGTTGTACCACCTTTAGCTACAATAACTGGTTGTACCACCTTTAGCTACAATGACTGGTTGTGCCACCTTTAGCTACAATAACTGGTTGTGCCACCTATAGCTACAATAACTGGTTGTGCCACCTTACACTCAATGACTGGTTGTACCACCTTACACTCAATGACTGGTTGTACCACCTTACACTCTAACTGGTTGTACCACCTTTAGCTACAATGACTGGTTGTGCCACCTTTAGCTACAATGACTGGTTGTGCCACCTTTAGCTACAATAACTGGTTGTACCACCTTTAGCTACAATAACTGGTTGTACCACCTTTAGCTACAATAACTGGTTGTGCCACCTTTAGCTACAATAACTGGTTGTACCACCTTTAGCTACAATGACTGGTTGTACCACCTTTAGCTACAATAACTGGTTGTACCACCTTTAGCTACAATTACTGGTTGTACCACCTTTAGCTACAATGACTGGTTGTACCACCTTTAGCTATTATAACTGGTTGTACCACCTTTAGCTACAATGACTGGTTGTACCACCTTTAGCTACAATGACTGGTTGTACCACCTTTAGCTACAATGACTGGTTGTACCACCTTTAGCTACAATAACTGGTTGTACCACCTTTAGCTACAATGACTGGTTGTACCACCTTTAGCTACAATAACTGGTTGTACAACCTTTAGCTACAATAACTGGTTGTGCCACCTTTAGCTACAATGACTGGTTGTACCACCTTTAGCTACAATAACTGGTTGTACCACCTTTAGCTACAATAACTGGTTGTACAACCTTTAGCTACAATAACTGGTTGTGCCACCTATAGCTACAATAACTGGTTGTGCCACCTTACACTCAATGACTGGTTGTACCACCTTACACTCAATGACTGGTTGTACCACCTTACACTCAATGACTGGTTGTACCACCTTACACTCAATAACTGGTTGTACCACCTTTAGCTACAATGACTGGTTGTGCCACCTTTAGCTACAATAACTGGTTGTACCACCTTTAGCTACAATAACTGGTTGTACCACCTTTAGCTACAATAACTGGTTGTGCCACCTTTAGCTACAATAACTGGTTTTACCACCTTTAGCTACAATAACTGGTTGTGCCACCTTTAGCTACAATGACTGGTTGTGCCACCTTTAGCTACAATAACTGGTTGTACCACCTTAAGCTACAATAACTGGTTGTACCACCTTTAGCTACAATAACTGGTTGTACCATCTTTAGCTACAATGACTGGTTGTGCCACCTTTAGCTACAATAACTGGTTGTGCCACCTATAGCTACAATAACTGGTTGTGCCACCTTACACTCAATGACTGGTTGTACCACCTTACACTCAATGACTGGTTGTACCACCTTACACTCTAACTGGTTGTACCACCTTTAGCTACAATGACTGGTTGTGCCACCTTTAGCTACAATGACTGGTTGTGCCACCTTTAGCTACAATAACTGGTTGTACCACCTTTAGCTACAATAACTGGTTGTACCACCTTTAGCTACAATAACTGGTTGTGCCACCTTTAGCTACAATAACTGGTTGTACCACCTTTAGCTACAATGACTGGTTGTACCACCTTTAGCTACAATAACTGGTTGTACCACCTTTAGCTACAATTACTGGTTGTACCACCTTTAGCTACAATGACTGGTTGTACCACCTTTAGCTACAATGACTGGTTGTACCACCTTTAGCTACAATAACTGGTTGTACCACCTTTAGCTACAATGACTGGTTGTACCACCTTTAGCTACAATAACTGGTTGTACAACCTTTAGCTACAATAACTGGTTGTGCCACCTTTAGCTACAATGACTGGTTGTACCACCTTTAGCTACAATAACTGGTTGTACAACCTTTAGCTACAATGACTGCAAACAAATGCTTCCTGTAGTTGTTGATCAGTCTCTCATGTCGCTGTGGAGGAATTTTGGCCCACTCTCCCATGCAGAACTGCTTTAACTCAGCAACATTTGTGGGTTTTGAAGCATGAACTGCTCATTTCAAGTCCTGCCACATTTAAATTGGGATTAGGTCTGGACTTTTACTACGCCATTCCAACATTTTAAATGTGTTGCTTTTTAGCCATTTGCATGTAGACTTGATAGTGTGTTTTGGATCATTATCTTGCTGCATGACCCAGCTGTGCTGCAGATTCAGCTCACAGACAGATGGCCTGATATTCTCCTGTAGAATGCTCTGATACAGAGCAGAATTCATGGTTCCTTCTATTAAGGCAAGTCTTCCAGGTCCTGAGGCAGCAAAGCATCCCCAAACTATCACACTACCACCACCATGCTTGGCCGTTGGTATAAGATTCTTACAGTGGAATGCAGTGTTTGGTTTTCACCAGGCATATTGGGACCCATCTCGTCCAATGCGACACACATGACAAAAAAACTTTTGATTTGATTTAAAATAGGGGCAACCTTTTCCTCAGTACAACCGTAGTCTGGGCTGGTACGGCCCACTTCTTTATTAAGCTTTATTAACAATCCTATGAAATAACCCTATAAAACACCCACACATACGCGCACAGCTCCCCGACCGAGAGGCGGTGTGACAGGTTCAAGTGAGAAGTCACTCCCTGGCGAGTGAGAATCTACCCAGTATGACCTTGGCTAATCCCACACACACTGTAATCCCCATAATGCCCCGGGGGCGCCAGCGTGCACACACACATTTAAAAATAGAAAAACCCATTTGCCAAATTATTATAGAGGGGCACGGACTCCCAAGATGCGCAGCAGTCTGAGGCACTGCATCTCAAGGCTAGAAGTGTCACTACAGACCCTGGTTCAATTTCAGGCTGTATCACAACCGACTGTGATTGGGAGTCCCATAGGACTGCGCAGAATTGGCCCAGAGTCATCTGGGTTTGGCCGGGGTAGGCCGTCATTGCAAATAAGAATTTGTTCTTAACTGACTTGCCTTGTTAAATAAAGGTTCTAAAAAATATATATTTAAAAAAATCCTCTCTGGGTTGATTGGTGCCAAACCACGACCGCATCTGGGGAAGGAACACAAACAACACACTGTCAGAGTCCAGTTTGGTACACACTCACACACACACTCACACACTCACACACACACACACACACACACACACACACACACACACACACACACACACACACACACACACACACACACACACACACACACGCACACACACACACACACTCACACACACACTCACACCACACTCACACACACACTCACACACACACACACACCACACACACACACCACACACACACACACACACACACACACACACACACACACACACACACACACACACACACACACACACCACACACACCACACACACACTCACACACACACTCACACACACTCACACACACACACACACACACACACACACACACACTCACACACACACACACACACACACTCACGCCACAAGCACACACACTCACACACACACTCACACACACACTCACACTCACACACACGCCACAAGCACACACACACACACACACACTTCCTCTGAGACCGGAGGAGAGGTAAATAAACCTAATTTAATCCGCTGTCAGTCAAAGCTGAAACGCACCCATGGATATCACACACACACACACACACTCACACTCAAAGCTGAGAGGTAGACAGGGAGCACTTTAACAACCCAAACAAAACAATAACAGCTCACACCTCTCAAAAGAGCATTACTGATCATAGTCTGCCACTGAAAGGGGGGGCAGAGGATTGAGAGGAGGGTAGGGATAAATCAAATCAAATTCGGAAGCAGAAAGAGAGAAAAGGTAAGGGAACTGTGGAGAAAAAGGAAGAGACACACAGGGGACGTCACTAGGGTGTTCATTATTTCTCTCTCTTGTCTCAGGGGAATGTCAGAATGGCTGAAGCTCAGTTGGGAATCAGCTGTTCCTCAAGACACACACACACACACACACACACACACACACACACACACACACACACACACACACACACACACCACACACCACACACACACACACACACACACACACACACACACACACACCACACACTACTCATTCAAGCTTTTTTTTTTACTATATGCTACATTGCAGAATAATAATGGAGACATCAAAGCTATGAAATAACACAATGATGTAGTAACCCAAAAAGTGTTAAACAAATTAAAATATAATTTATATTTGAAATTCTTCAAAGTAGCCACCCTTTGTCTTGATGACAACTTTGCACACTCTTGGCATTCTCTCAACCAGCTTCATGAGGTAGTCACCTGGAATACATTTCAATTAACAGGTGTGCCTTGTTAAATGTTCATTTGTGGAATTTATTTCCTTTTTAATATTTGAGTAAATTAGTTGTGTTGTGACAAGGTAGCGGTGGTATACAGAAGATAGCCCTATTTGGTAAAAGACCAAGTCTGTATTACGGCAAGACCAGCTCAAATAAGCAAATAGAAATGACAGTCCATCCTTACATCAAGACATGAAGGTCAGTCAATCCGGAACATTTCAAAAACTTTGAAAGTTTCTTCAAGTGCAGTCACAAAAACCTTCAAGCTCTATGATGAAACTGGCTCTCATTAGGACCACCACAGGAAAGGAAGACCCAGAGTTACCTCTGCTGCAGAGGATAAGTTCATTAGAGTTACCGGCCTCAGAAATTACAGCCCAAATAAATGCTTCACAGAGTTCAAGTAACAGACACATCTCAACATCAACTGTTCAGAGGAGACTGCGTGAATCAGGCCTTCATGGTCGAATTGCCGCAAAGAAACCACTACTTAAGGACATCAATAAGAGGAAGAGACTTGCTTGGAACAAGACATACAAGCAATGGACATGAGACCGGTGGAAAATGGTCCTTTGGACTGATGAGTCAAAATTTGAGATTTTTGGTTCCAAACGCAGTGTCTTTGTGAGACGCAGAGTAGGTGATTGGGGGATCTCCGCATGTGTGGTTCCCACCGTGAAGCATGGAGGAGGAGGTGTGATGGTGTGGGGGTGCTTAGCTGGTGACACTGTCTGTGATCTACTTAGAACTCAAGGCACACTTAACCGGCATGGCTACCACAGCATTATGCAGCGATACGCCATCCCATCTGGTTTGTGCTTAGTGGGA
>NC_034175.2:64712127-64731555 GCF_002021735.2 Oncorhynchus kisutch | reverse complement strand
GGACAGGATGGAGAGAGAGAGAAAGAGAGAGAGAGAGACAGAGGACAGGATGGAGAGAGAGAGAGAGACAGAGGGACAGAATGGAGAGAGAGAGAGACAGAGGGACAGGATGGAGAGAGAGAGAGACAGAGGGGGAGAGAGAGTGAGAGAGAGAGAGAGAGAGAGAGAGAGAGAGAGAGAGAGAGAGAGAGAGAGAGAGAGAGACAGGGTGATGGAGGGAGAGAGAGAGAGACAGCGGGACAGGATGGAGAGAGAGAGAGAGACGGAGGGAGAGAAAGAGAGGCAAAGGGACGAAGGAGAGAGAGAGAGAGAGAGAGAGAGAGAGAGAGAGAGAGAGAGAGAGAGAGAGAGAGAGAGAGAGAGAGAGAGAGAGAGAGGGATGGAGGGGGAGAGAGAGAGAGAGAGACAGAGGGACGAATGGAGAGAGAGAGACAGAGGGACAGAGGGAGAGAAAGAGAGACAGAGGGACAGGATGGAGAGAGAGAGACGGAGAGAGACAGAGACAGAGAGATGGAAAAAAAACTAAGTCACCTCACCCCGTGTGATTTAATAACCCACTCTCCGGAATGAATGGCGTCCAATTACAGGCGCCTTCCGTTAACGATAGGGGAGGAGGGAGAGTGGCCTCTTAACGAGAGAGGGGGGATAGGACGAGGGAGGGAGGAGGAGTGACGAGCTGCAGCTACAAAGTGCTCTAATTAGCATGATAATGATCTGCCATTAGAGTCAGCTGGAGCTCCACAGCTGAACCCACCCACCCCGAGAGAGATGGAGAGAGAGGAGGAGAGAGGGAGTAGGATTGGGAGATGTAAAACCTTTGTCGCATCGTGATTATGTACTCATAAAACATTGTGATTTACGATTGTATCACCGCCTATTGGCCAACCCCATCCCCAAAAACATTTCATAATGTTTTTAATGCAAGCGCGAGCTTGCATGCTGCAGGAAGAATGAGATCAATCACGACATTGACAAAAGATATACAGTGGAATCAAATAGTTTCTAGTAGTCTATTCCACTCTGGTGTAGCTGTGGTACCAAAGATATGTGTGGATGTCTATGTGTGCAAAAGAGCTCAGATGGAGCGAGTGACACAGTCAACAAGCCTCCTTGGCTGTGCGTCATCGTGTGGTGGGTAGGAAATCAGCATGGGCTGCAGAGCAGCTCTGCTGTCCTCAGAACTGAGTCATTAGAAACCGATTCACATTTTTGCCTAATGATTACACAAGCGTTCCAAAAGTGTTCTGCAGCTGTCCCCGTAGGAGAACCCTTTTCGTAACGGCTGTCGTCGGATGAAGAAGGAGGCCAAGGTGCAGCGTGGCGGGCGTTCATGATTTTTAATAAAACTGAACGCTGCAACAAAATAACAAAGTTGACCCAAACGAAACAGAAAACAACTACCCACAACACACAGATGGGGAAAAGGCTACCTAAGTATGATTTCCAATCAGAGACAACGATAGACAGCTGTCCCTGATTGAGAACCATACCTGGCCAAAACATAGAATTAAAGAAACTAGAATGCCCACCCAATTCACACCCTGGCCAAACCAAAATAGAGAATAAAAGCCTCTCTATGGCCAGGGCGTGACAGGTTCAGCTTTTTTCTCTTTTGGGTTCCATACCGTCTGTGGAAATGGTTCTACATGGAGCCCAAAAGGGTTCTACCTGGAACAAAAAAGGGTTCATCAAAGGGTTCTCTAATGGGGACAGCCAAAGAACCCTTTTTGGTTCTAGATACCACCTTTTTTTCAAAAACACATCGTTTTCTTTCATAAGCTTTCCTCCTTTCTCATTAGATATTTGCACCTTGGTATTGTTTGCTCAATTTCCCTTCTTGTGGCCAGAAATGTTTGTCATTCAGAATAAAGTTGTGATTGAGAATAACATAGACTTACATAATTGTTCCCATTTAAAACTTTAGGACAAACACTCTATTAGAACATTTTGGGAACTTAGCAATGTCTACATTGATCTCTTGCATTCTGTGAATATAACAGAAATTGAAATAAGCTACAGGAAAATAGGAATATAGGAATATAGGAATATAGGAATATGGGAATATAGGAATATAGGAATATGGGAATATAGGAATATAGGAATATAGGAATATGGGAATATGGGAATATGGGAATATGGGAATATGGGAATGTGGGAATATGGGAATATGGGAATATGGGAATATGGGAATATGGGAATATAGGAATATGGGAATATGGGAATATGGGAATATGGGAATATAGGTAAATTTACTCAGAATGTCACCCCTGCGCTGCTTGACTTTGCTCTTCTCTTTACTGCGTGAGGCCAGTAATGTTGAAATAGGTTAGGTATCATCTGTCAGATCACTAAGTCATCACCATCGACGATGGTTGTCAATCATCCTTGATGCACGATACTATATCGCCCAACCCTAGCAGGGAGGAGAGAGGGATGAGGGAGGGAGGGAGGGAGGAGAGAGAGGGGGAGGGAGAGTGAGCAGGAGAGATAAGGACGGAGAACACAAAGGCAAACAACATGGACAGAAAAAATGAGACAAAAATAAATCGAGATGAAGAGGAGGGAGACAGAAACTAAAAAGAAGAGACACAGATACAGACACACACGCCATCCTGCAGTTCAGGAACCTCTCTCCAGCTCTGCTGTGAAGTGATCGCGGAAGACAGATGAAAGTGCCACTCATTAAACACTTAAGAGAGAAGAGCAGGAGAGATGGCCCGAAACACACACTGATAACACCTCAGCTACAGACATGCTAGCTTCACCTCTGACCTGGAAGATGCTGTCTCAGGCCAGGGGAAGGAGAGACCACTCCACATAGGCCGTACAGAGAGCAGAGGGATGGCCCAGAGAGCAGAGAGAGAGGGACAGGGATGACAGGATGGAAGGATAAAAGACACACCCAGAGGCTGACTCACTTTCACAAACTCAAGGGAGGATTGATTGTCAGTCTGAAACACTGGAGTAAAAGACTCAAGAAGCAGTTCTTAGGAGCTGACATTTGAGTTCTATCAAAGCCCAATCCCCCCCCCCCCCCTATGCACACACACACACAAGTTGGTTTTACTATCCTTGTGGGGACCAAACAATTGATTCACATTCAAATTCCTATTTTCCCTAACCCTAAACCTTAACATCTAACTCTAACTTCTAACCCTAACCCCTAACAATAATTCTAACCCTAAACCTTAACATCTAATTCTAACTTCTAACCCTAACCATAATTCTAACCCTAAACCTTAACATCTAACTCTAACTTCTAACCCTAACCCCTAACAATAATTCTAACCCTAAACCTAACATCTAAAACAGCCTTTTTCCTTGTGGGGACCAGCGAAATGTCCCCACTTCTCTGAATGTTCCTTGTGAGGATAGTAAAATCAAAAACACACACACACAGTTTCAATTATGATATCCCTTCATGTCTGCCTCAATTATAGTGAT
Source organism: Oncorhynchus kisutch (assembly GCF_002021735.2). NCBI lineage: Eukaryota > Metazoa > Chordata > Actinopteri > Salmoniformes > Salmonidae > Oncorhynchus > Oncorhynchus kisutch. The sequence continues at coordinate 64,728,111 of NC_034175.2, read as the reverse complement.
CCAAGATGGTGGCACAGTAGGACATGTATATCTGTCTTTGTCTTATACTGTGTCTTATCCCATGTAAATAGCCAGCCTTTTTTCGTAAATATCTTAATCTCACTTTTATCTACGAACTAAATATACTTTCCTGCAACCCGCCTCACCCAATGTGGTACGGATCTGCTATTTTTATTCCTTATAACTGTAACTTCCATCAGGAGCTAGCCAGCTAGCTAGTTACTAGTATTTGTTAGCCACGGCTAGCTGCCCTCGCCTTTTCCCCCCCGGAATAAACAAGCCTTACCTCGGACAATCACCTGCCAGTCTGCACAGAGCGATATGAACCCAGAGCATATCGGACTGCTTCTCTCTACCAGATCACCAGATTCCTGACGCTCTGGATCATTACACTGGATCATTACTCCTAGCTAGCTAGCCTCTGTCCCAAAGCAAGTACCAGCTAGCCTCGAGCTAGGCTCATATACAAACTAATTATAGGGCTACAATTACCTCCTTTGCCAATTGGCCTGGACCCTTTATTGTCAACATAGAGCCCCGCCAATCCATCATGACTGGACTGCCGTAGTGATCGCCCGATGTGGTCTCAACAGGCTATTCTGTTACGATATCATCACAGAACCATCTACTAGCCCCGGCCCGCTAGCTTTTCTGAACGTTGTGTCCCCTGCTCGCCCAGTGTAGTAGTGAATCCTGTATGTGTCTAACTGACCCGTTCTGCCCTTTCTTTGCCAATTACACGTTGTTGTCTTAGCTCTCCTGATCAACACCTGTGATTGCTTATTGCCTCTCCCTAATGTCAATATACCTTGTCTACTGCTGTCTTGGCAAGTTTGAATTGCTTTATTTCACTGTAGAGCCCTCAGTCCCGCTCAAAATGCCTTAGATAGCTCTTTCGTCCCACCCCACACACATGCCTCCAGAGATTAAACCTCTCTCATCATCACACAATGCATAGGTTTACCTCCACTGTACTCACAACCTACCGTACCCTTGTCTGTACATTACGCCTTGAAGCTATTCTGGGTGGCAGGGTAGCCTAGTGGTTAGAGCATTGGACTAGTAACCGTAAAGGTTGCAAGTTCAAATCCCTGAGCTGATAAGGTACTAAATTGGTCGTTCTGCCCCTGAACAGACAGTTAACCCACTGTTCCTAGGCTGTCATTGAAAATAAAAATTTGTTCTTGAAACTCTGGGGGTGGTATTTCATTTTTTGGATAAAAAACGTTCCCGTTTTAAACGGGATATTTTGTAACAACAAGATGCTAGACTATGCATATAATTGACAGCTTTGGATAGAAAACTCTAACGTTTCCAAAACTGCAAAGATATTGTCTGTGAGTATAACAGAACTGATGTTACAGGCGAAACCCAGATAAAAATCTAATCAGGAAGTGCCCCATATTTTGAAAGCGCTGCATGCCAATGACTCCTTATATGGCTGTGAATGGGTTACGAATGAGCTTACGCTTTCTACGTATTCCCCAAGGTATCTACAGCATTGTGACAAGTGGTCACATGATGGCTCCCGCAGAAAATCTTGCGTAAAGTACATAGGTAGCCATTATTCCAATCGCTTCTAATGAGAAACCAATTGTCCCGGTGGATATATTATCGAATAGATATGTGAAAAACACCTTTAGGATTGATTCTAAACAACGTTTGCCATGTTTCTGTCGATATTATGGAGCTAATTTGGAAAAAAAGTTTGGCGTTGTAGTGACCGCATTTTCCTGTCGATTTCTCAGCCAAAACGTGAAGAACAAACGGAGCTATTTCGCCAACAAAAAATAATATTTTTGGAAAAAAGGAACATTTGCTATCTAACTGGGAGTCTCGTGAGTGAAAACATCTGAAGTTCTTCAAAGGTAAATTATTTAATTTGATTGCTTTTCTTATTTTCGTGAAAATGTTGCCTGCTGCTAGCAGGGCATAATGCTATGCTAGGCTATGATAAACTTACACAAATGCTTGTCTAGCTTTGGTTGTAAAGTATATTTTGAAAATCTGAGATGACAGGGTGATTAACAAAAGGCTAAGCTGTGTTCCAATATATTTCACTTGTGATTTTCATGAATAGGAATATTTTCTAGGAAGATTTATGTCCGTTGCGTTATGCTAATTAGTGTCAGATGATGATAACGGTCCCGTTCACGGGCTGGGAGTCACTACAGGTTAACTGACTTGCCTAGTTAAATTAAGGTAAAATAAAACAATTCTACCACAGCCAGAAATCTGCTCCTTTTATTCTGTCCCCAATGCACTAGACGAACGAGAGAGAGGAACCAAAGAGAGGAGTCACAAAAAGCAGAAATAGAGATAAATTAATCACTAACCTTTGATGATTTTCATCAGATGACACTCATAGGACTTCATGTAACACAATACATTAATGTTTTGTTTGATAAAGTTCATATTTATAAAAAAAATCTCAGTATACATTGGCACGTTACATTCAGTAGTTCCAAAACATCCAGTGATTTTGCAGAGAGCCACATCAATTTACAGAAATACTCACAATAAACATCGATAAAAGATACAACTAGTATGCACGGAATTATAGATACACTTCTCCTTAATGCAACCGCTGTGTCAGATTTTTTAAAAAGCTAGATATCCGCCATGATGTGTAGTCAACAGAAGTCAGAGAATGCATTATAAAAAATCACTTACCTTTGATGATCTTCATCAGAATGCACTCTCGGGAATCCCAGTTCCCTCCAACACCACTTCCAGCAGCATCTGGTCACCCATCCAGGGACTGAACAGAACCAACCCTGCTTAGCTACAGAAGCAAGCCAGCAGTGGCATGCAGAGTGGTATACCAGATCATTGCACCTGTACATGTCCCATCTGTAAATAGCCCATCCAACTACCTCATCCCCATATTGTTATTTATTTATTTATTTATTTTTGCTCCTTTGCACCCCAGTATCTCTACTTGCACATTCATCTTCTGCACATCTATCACTCCAGTGTTTATTTGCTAAATTTGTATTATTTTGCCACCACGGCCTATTTTTTGCCTTACCTCCCTAATCTTACTTCATTTGCACACACTGTATACAGACTCTTTCTATTGTGTTATTGACTATACTTTTGTTTATTCCATGTGTAAGTCTGTGTTGTTGTTTGTGTCACACTGCTTTGCTTTATCTTTGCCAGGTCACAGTTGTAAATGAGAACTTGTTCTCAACTGGCCTACCTGGTTAAATAAAGGTGAAATATATATTTTTTAATAATCAGCGTCAGAGCGTCTCTCTCTCTCTCTCTCTCTCTCTCTCTCTCTCTCTCTCTCTCTCTCTCTCTCTCTCTCTGTCTCTCTCTCTCTCTCTATGGTGTGTGTTTGTCTGACGTGCTTCGCCTGGGCCTCTAATCGTCTTGTTTGATGTAATTAGACTTAATGAAGATTCTCTGAGCAGCCCGTCCCCCAGGCGAGCGACGGCACTATGGAAACTAGGAGAGGGAGGAGGGGGCTGATAAAAGAGAGGGAGAGAGGGAGCGGTAGCATTGCTGTCTGCGCTGATGGAAGACTATGTGTGGTATGTGTTCCTCACTGATGCTGCGAGCGCTAGCACGATTGTCTGGCTTGATAAGTGAATGAGTGTGTGTATGAAAAATATATGAATGAGTGATGCCCGAACGGCATAGACAAGATGCAGTCGATGGTATAGAGTACAGTATATACATATGAGATGAGTAATGTAGGGTATGTAAACATTATATCAAGTGGCATTGTTTAAAGTGGCTAGTGATGCATTTAATTACAGCAAGATGCAGTAGATGGTATAGCGTACAGTATATACATATGAGATGAGTAATGTAGGGTATGTAAGCATTATATAAAGTGGCTAGTGATAAACTGATTACATCCATTTTTCCATTATTGAAGTGGCTGGAGTTGAGTCAGTATGTTAGCAGCAGCCACTCAATGTTAGTGTTTAACAGTCTTATGGTCTTGAGATAGAAGCTGTTTTTCAGTCTCTCGGTCCCAGCTTTGATGCACCTGTACTGAACTCTCCTTCTGGATGATAGCGGGGTGAACAGGCAGTGGCTCGGGTGGTTGTTGTCCTTGATGATCTTTTTGGCCTTCCTGTGACATCGGGTGGTGTATGTGTCCTGGAGGGCAGGTAGTTTGCCCCCGGTGATGCGTTGTGCAAACCGCACCACCCTCTGGAGAGCCTTACGGTTGTGGGCGGAGCAGTTGCCGTACCAGAAGGTGATACAGCCCGACAGGATGCTCTCGATTGTGCATCTGTAAAAGGCGCTGCTGAGCCTTCTTCACCACGCTGTCTGTGTGGGTGGACCATTTCAGTTTGTCCTTGATGCGTACGCAGAGGAACTTAAAACTTTCCACCTTCTCCACTACTGTCCCATCGATGTGGATGGAGGGGTGCTCCCTCTGCTGTTTCCTGAAGTCCACGATCATCTCCTTTGCTTTGTTGACATTGAGTGAGAGGTTATTTTCCTGACACCACACTCCGATGGCCCTCACCTCCTCCCTGTAGGCCGTCTCGTTGTTGTTGGTAATCAAGCCTACCACTGTTGTGTCGTCTGCAAACTTGATGATTGAGTTGGAGGTGTGCATGGCTACGCAGTCGTGGGTGAACAGGGAGTACAGGAGAGGGCTGAGAACGCACCCTTGTGGGGCCCCAGTGTTGAGGATCAGTGGGGTGGAGATGTTGTTGCCTACCCTCACCACCTGGGGGCGGCCCGTCAGGAAGTCCAGGACCCAGTTGCACAGGGCGGGGTCGAGACTTAATGACAAGTTTGGAGGGTACTATGGTGTTAAATTCTGAGCTGTAATCGATGAACAGCATTCTTACATAGCTATTCCTCTTGTCAGTGTGCAGTGTGATTGCGTCGTCTGTGAACCTATTGGGGCGGTAAGCAAATTGGAGCGGGTCTAGGGTGTCAGGAAGGGTGGAGGTGATATGGTCCTTGACTAGTCTCTCAAAGCACTTCATGATGAAGGAAGTGAGTGCTATGGGGCGGTAGTCATTTAGCTCAGTTACAGTGCCTTGCGAAAGTATTCGGCCCCCTTGAACTTTGCGACCGTTTGCCACATTTCAGGCTTCAAACAGAAAGATATAAAACTGTATTTTTTTGTGAAGAATCAACAACAAGTGGGACACAATCATGAAGTGGAACGACATTTATTGGATATTTCAAACTTTTTTAACAAATCAAAAACGGAAAAATTGGGCGTGCAAAATTATTCAGCCCCCTTAAGTTAATACTTTGTAGCGCTACCTTTTGCTGCGATTACAGCTGTAAGTCGCTTGGGGTATGTCTCTATCAGTTTTGCACCTTCGAGAGACCGAAATTTTTTCCCATTCCTCCTTGCAAAACAGCTCTAGCTCAGTGAGGTTGGATGGAGAGCATTTGTGAACAGCAGTTTTCAGTTCTTTCCACAGATTCTCGATTTGATTCAGGTCTGGACTTTGACTTGGCCATTCTAACACCTGGATATGTTTATTTTTGAACCATTCCATTGTAGATTTTGCTTTATGTTTTGGATCATTGTCTTGTTGGAAGACAAATCTCCGTCCCAGTCTCAGGTCTTTTGCAGACTCCATCAGGTTTTCTTCCAGAATGGTCCTGTATTTGGCTCCATCCATCTTCCCATCAATTTTAACCATCTTCCCTGTCCCTGCTGAAGAAAAGCAGGCCCAAACCATGATGCTGCCACCACCATGTTTGACAGTGGGGATGGTGTGTTCAGGGTGATGAGCTGTGTTGCTTTTACGCCAAACATAGCGTTTTGCATTGTTGCCAAAAAGTTCAATTTTGGTTTCATCTGACCAGAGCACCTTCTTCCACATGGTTGGTGTGTCTCCCAGGTGGCTTGTGGCAAACTTTAAACAACACTTTTTATGGATATCTTTAAGAAATGGCTTTCTTCTTGCCACTCTTCCATAAAGGCCAGATGTGTGCAATATACGACTGATTGTTGTCCTATGGACAGAGTCTCCCACCTCAGCTGTAGATCTCTGCAGTTCATCCAGAGTGATCATGGGCCTCTTGGCTGCATCTCTGCTCAGTCTTCTCCTTGTATGAGCTGAAAGTTTAGAGGGACGGCCAGGTCTTGGTAGATTTGCAGTGGTCTGATACTCCTTCCATTTCAATATTATCGCTTGCACAGTGCTCCTTGGGATGTTTAAAGCTTGGGAAATCTTTTTGTATTCAAATCCGGCTTTAAACTTCTTCACACCAGTATCTCGGACCTGCCTGGTGTGTTCCTTGTTCTTCATGATGCTCTCTGCGCTTTTAACGGACCTCTGAGACTATCACAGTGCAGGTGCATTTATACGGAGACTTGATTACACACAGGTGGATTGTATTTATCATCATTAGTCATTTAGGTCAACATTGGATCATTCAGAGATCCTCACTGAACTTCTGGAGAGAGTTTGCTGCACTGAAAGTAAAGGGGCTGAATAATTTTGCACGCCCAATTTTTCAGTTTTTGATTTGTTAAAAAAGTTTGAAATATCCAATAAATGTCGTTCCACTTCATGATTGTGTCCCACTTGTTGTTGATTCTTCACAAAAAAATACAGTTTTATATCTTTATGTTTGAAGCCTGAAATGTGGCAAAAGGTCGCAAAGTTCATGGGGGCCGAATACTTTCGCAAGGCACTGTACCTTAGCTTTCTTGGGAACAGGAACAATGGTGGCCCTCTTGAAGCATGTGGGAACAGCAGACTGGGATAAGAATTGATTGAATATGTCTGTACACACACCATCCAGCTGTTCTGGGCCTGCAGCCTTGCGAGGGTTAACACGTTTAAATGTTTTACTCACATCGGCTGCAGTGAAGGAGAGCCCGCAGGTTTTGGTAGTGGGCCGTGTCAGTGGCACTGTATTGTCCTCAAAGCGAGCAAAAAAGTTTCTTAGTCTGTCTGGGAGCAAGGCATCGTGGTCCGCGATGGGGCACACACACACTGTTAAGAATGCTATTTTTTGATGATTATTCCCTATTGGAATTTTGCCTCGAGATACCCTCTCTCAGGCCAGTGGTCACCGTAAAGCAGGCCTCAGTAACTGGTATCTGGGCCCCTGGTATCTGGGCCCCTGGGCCACAAAATAGGCCATGGGTATCCTTAAGCGTTTAAAATGTTTAAAATGTATAGTCTTTTCAACCCCAAGGTCTCCACCCTGATTTGACGTTTTGGCACTGGGCACAGAAGGCTGAAACAGCTAACAGATACAGTCAAAGTATTTAGGCCAGCCCTCCCTGCTGAAGGGTGAGATATTTACTGCGAACCTCTTAGAGAAACGTGTCTGTCTTCCCATATGCATTTGTATGTCTGTGTCTGTCTGTGTCTGTCTATGCCTGTCTATGTCTGTCTGTGTCCGTCTGTGTCTGTCTATGTCTGTCTGTGTCCGCCTGTGTCTGTCTATGTCTGTCTGTGTCCGTCTGTGTCTGTCTATGTCTGTCTATGTCTGTCTATTAACCCTTTAAATATAGAAGTCGTTTGCGTTATATTTTGCATCGAGCATTTCTCCACACCAGTTTTTCATTATTAACATTACACACACAGGAACAAAAATCTGGCCTCCCAACACACAACCCCTTCCACTCTCTCTGCAGTGACCGACCCCCTCCTCTCTCCTTCCCTTCTACTCTCTTCCCTACATCCCTTTGTTGGCTGAGAGGCTTTCACTTAAATCCCAAATCTCCAGGCTACGTGGTCGTCTGTGATTCAGCTAGAGAGAGAGAGAGAGAGAGTGAAAGAAAGAGAGATGCAGGGAGAGAGAGAGGCAGGGAGAGAGAGAGAGGCAGGGAGAGAGAGAGAGAGGCAGGGAGAGAGAGATATTACAACGGGAGAGAGAGAGAGGCAGGGAGGGAGAGATATTACAACGGGAGAGAGAGAGAGGCAGGGAGGGAGAGATATTACAACGGGAGAGAGAGAGAGGCAGGGAGAGAGAGAGAGAGGCAGGGAGAGAGAGAGAGATATTACAACGGGAGAGAGAGAGAGGCAGGGAGAGAGAGAGAGAGGCAGGGAGAGAGAGATATTACAATGGGAGAGAGAGAGAGGCAGGGAGAGAGAGATATTACAACGGGAGAGAGAGAGAGAGGCAGGGAGAGAGAGATATTACAACGGGAGAGAGAGAGAGGCAGGGAGGGAGAGAGAGAGAGGCAGGGAGAGAGAGAGAGAGAGAGAGGCAGGGAGAGAGAGAGAGAGGCAGGGAGGGAGAGATATTACAAAGGGAGAGAGAGAGGAAGAGAAGAATAAAGAGGGAATTCTGTGACTGTGCTGAGGAAAGGAGCCCAGCTGTAGCTGTTAATAAACTCAGACTATAAAGAGAATGGAGCTTTGAGACTAAGGTTCTGTTCCCATTTGGATAAAAGCCCTTTGTCCCTTGATTCCTTTCCTCATCTCTGTTCCACAATCAATCTCAAACGAAATGGATGACTAAACTCAAAGGCAAGTTGTTAGGCCGTCATTGTAAATAAGAAGGAAGGAAAAGGAAGATGTGTCCTTTTAACAAGGTGGTGCAGCTGAGTATTGCGAGAGATTTATTTTAAACACCATTTCCTGTAATCTACAGCAAAAAAAATACCATATTAGGGTGTGGTGCCTGGCATTAAATGATAACAAATGACAGAGTGGCATAGCCAGCGCCACTCTTACATTCTTTGGGATGAACCCTGGATGACTATAGAGGAGTTGGTAGGAGCTCATTCAACTTAGATCAAAACCCGAGGCAAAAGAAAAGGACATTCAAAATATAAACAGAAATCCTGAATGAAAATGCTTTGTTAGCATGACAACAAATATTGTGAGAAACTCACCACCAAGCTCCTGCTGGGCCGTAGTAGCCACTGAACAGGGGCAGTGAAGCAATCACCAGGGACACCCCCCAGGCCAACAGTTGGTACAGTCTGGGAGAGGAAAAAAGAAGTGATTAGCTATAGACATGGCAACGGGAGAGACCACAAACACACATCCCGTGGTCTGGATGCTGTGCTACAAATAAAGGGATGGAAATCCCTGTGGAGAGAGAGGAAACAAGAGTGGCTAATCACCCCCCCCCCCCCCCCTCACACACACACACACACACACACACATTTCTCTTTCTCTCCCTCATTCTTTCCCATGCGCTTCACTGAACACCAAAGAAAACAGACAACAGTGTCATTGGACAGGAGAGGAACCCATCTCTCTCCCCTGTCTCCCAGACACGGTCACACTGTCTGCTGTAGGGGAACCCATCTCTCTCCCCTGTCTCCCAGACACAGTCACACTGTCTGCTGGTGGGCAACCCATCTCTCTCCCCTGTCTCCCAGACACAGTCACACTATCTGCTGGTGGGGAACCCATCTCTCTCCCCTGTCTCCCAGACACAGTCACACTGTCTGCTGGTGGGGAACCCATCTCTCTCCCCTGTCTCACAGACACGGTCACACTGTCTGCTGGTGAGGAACCCATCTCTCTCCCAGACACGGTCACACTGTCTGCTGGTGAGACCCCATCTCTCTCCCAGACACAGTCACACTGTCTGCTGGTGGGGAACCCATCTCTCTCCCAGACACAGTCACACTGTCTGCTGGTGGGGAACCCATCTCTCTCCCAGACACGGTCACACTGTCTGCTGGTGAGGAACCCATCTCTCTCCCCTGTCTCCCAGACACGGTCACACTGTCTGCTGGTGAGGAACCCATCTCTCTCCCCTGTCTCCCAGACACGGTCACACTGTCTGCTGGTGGGGAACCCATCTCTCTCCCCTGTCTCACAGACACAGTCACACTGTCTGCTGGTGAGGAACCCATCTCTCTCCCAGACACGGTCACACTGTCTGCTGGTGAGGAACCCATCTCTCTCCCAGACACGGTCACACTGTCTGCTGGTGAGGAACCCATCTCTCTCCTAGACACAGTCACACTGTCTGCTGGTGGGGAACCCATCTCTCTCCCATACACGGTCACACTGTCTGCTGGTGGGGAACCCATCTCTCTCCCCTGTCTCCCAGACACGGTCACACTGTCTGCTGGTGTGGAACAGTGGGTAAAGGAGTGAGTGTTGTCGTCAACTCTTTGTGGACTGTACAGGGACATGGTCGATATGCCCTCAGTGTTATTATGACATGGTGGACTCTGATCCACTCTGATCCACTCTGATACACTCTATTCCACTCTGATCCACTCTGATCCACTCTGTTCCACTCTGATCCACTCTGATCCACTCTTTTTATTTTACCTTTATTTAACTAGGCAAGTCAGTTAAGAACAAATTCTACTTTTCAATGACGGCCCAGGAACAGTGGGTGAACTGCCTTGTTCCTGGGGCCGAATGACAGATCCAACCTGGAACATGAAAACACCATCCAACCTGGAACCTGAAAACACCATCCAACCTGGAACTGAGTGAGTAATGTTAAAGTCTGAAGCTATTTTAAAGCTAAGAAGAAAAATATATTACAAGGATATATTTTACTTTATAAGGACTGAATGCAAATGTAATGCTACCAAGCTTGCTAGGACAGAACAGATACAACTTCATTTAGCACTGACCTGTGAAGTGAGAGGTGTCAAAGCCCTACCCAGCCGACCCTGCCCAAATGCAGAGGCCTTTGAAGCCCCCTCCCACTGTTCAGAGGTAATTACAATACAGTACCAGCTGGATGTAAAAAAATGATAAGGTACAAAAAAGTACAAAAAGAAGGTCCTTATGGAAAATCTAGAGACACTTTTTGTTGAATATTATAAAAATGGAAACATAAGCAACTTAATCTTCCACACAGACCATCCCCTGGCATGGCACAGTGCTATATTAACACACTTCACCTCTGTGAAGAGGTTACCGATGGGTGGAAACTCAAAATAATAGACAACGAGGACTCTGAGTCAGCCAATGTGAACTTGTTCAAATCTGGAACAGTAATGGCACAGGGCAACCCCAAACAGTTTCAGCTGGACTTTCACCTAACCAAAGAGATAGCTCAGCAGGATAAGCTCTCTTTGGAGAAAGATACACCCACACCGAGCGTGTCAGACCAGACCTTCCCAAACACACAGGGCCCTAGACCTTCTATCTCGGGTCACCCAGCCACATAATAATTCACACAGGCACAAACGACCTGAGAGCACAGCAGGATAGGGTGGCCTGGGCACTTGAGGGAGTGTTTGAAAAAGCTTCTCCCACTTCTATCTCCACCCTGCTACCACGAAAATACTTCCATCCTGCTGCCATACAGCGGGCAAATGCAAGTATTTCCTATGACTGCTTCTCAAAACCAAATGCTTCACCTGGCCCACCACTCCACCCTGGACTTGAACAGCATTTACGACCAGGTCAATCTATACAAGGCAGCAGTGCCCACCTTCGCCCGGACTCTAAAGGACATCGCTCTCAAACGCAGCCCCAACACCTCACACAGGAGCAACAGATCAATAGACACCCCGCCCAGACCAGCGAGACACTCTCCTAGACCTGGACCTACACATTTTTTATTTTTTATTTTTTTTATTTCACCTTTATTTAACCAGGTAGGCTAGTTGAGAACAAGTTCTCATTTGCAACTGCGACCTGGCCAAGATAAAGCATAGCAGTGTGAGCATACAACAAAGAGTTACACATGGAGTAAACAATTAACAAGTCAATAACACAGTAGAAAACAAAGGGGGGGTCTATATACAATGTGTGCAAAAGGCATGAGGAGGTAGGCAAATAATTACAATTTTGCAGATTAACTCTGGAGTGATAAATGATCAGATGGTCATGTACAGGTAGAGATATTGGTGTGCAGAAGAGCAGAAAAGTAAATAAATAAAAACAGTATGGGGATGAGGTAGGTGAAAAGGGTGGGCTATTTACCAATAGACTATGTACAGCTGCAGCGATCGGTTAGCTGCTCAGATAGCTGATGTTTGAAGTTGGTGAGGGAGATAAAAGTCTCCAACTTCAGCGATTTTTGCAATTCGTTCCAGTCACAGGCAGCAGAGTACTGGAACGAAAGGCGGCCAAATGAGGTGTTGGCTTTAGGGATGATCAGTGAGATACACCTGCTGGAGCGCGTGCTACGGATGGGTGTTGCCATCGTGACCAGTGAGCTGAGATAAGGCGGAGCTTTACCTAGCATAGACTTGTAGATGACCTGGAGCCAGTGGGTCTGGCGACGAATATGTAGCGAGGGCCAGCCGACTAGAGCATACAAGTCGCAGTGGTGGGTGGTATAAGGTGCTTTAGTGACAAAACGGATGGCACTGTGATAGACTGCATCCAGTTTGCTGAGTAGAGTGTTGGAAGCCATTTTGTAGATGACATCGCCGAAGTCGAGGATCGGTAGGATAGTCAGTTTTACTAGGGTAACATAGAGGACCCATGCCGAGAGGACCTACATCCAGACCACAACACCACCAGCCACATACACACCCGCACCCCAACCAATAAACACCCCCCCCCCAAGTCAACCATACCTACACCCCATTTAGCACCCCTCAGATCAGACCTATGCCACTCCTGCCCACCCCATACCCCCCACTCCTGACTCAACATGAAAGTCACACATACGCCCAGGCCATGAGCAGGCAAACAGGCCCAACCCCCACTCTTACACTAGCCCAACCAATGGCATGTACCAGATGCTCAGCAGGCTCTGCTCACACTTACTGGCCTGAGGCCAAACCACACAACCAACAACATTGGACACATTATGGAACCCAAAGGCTTCACCATCTCATCCTGGAATATCCCAGGCCTGAGGTCATCTGCCTTTGGCCTAAAGAGCAGGAACCTGGACTTCATCAAAGTAGTAGCGGAAATACAGCTAATTTGGTATTAGTCTGTGGCGACCTAAATGCCAGAACCGGACAAGAACCTGACACCCTCAGCACAAAGGGGGACAAACACCTACCTGGAGGTGACAGCATTCCCTCCCCCATATGCCCCCCCAAAGCACAACTACCACAACATAACCAACAAAAATGGGCCTCAACTCCTGCAGCTCTGTCACACGCTGGGTATTGTCATGACGTTGGCCTCTTTGGGTATAGCAACCCCATCCCCCTCTCCCTGCCTCCCCCTTGCCTCCTTCAACTAGGCTGCTGTGGTCAGAGGTCGTAAATTCCTGAGAAGACCCTGCCACATGGCCACATAGTATAGAGAGAGTACATTTTCATAGAGGACAAAGGAAATCCTTCCACCTCACAGAACTTGAGGTACGAACAAATTTCATGTTCCAGAGAAAGTATAAAAGATCGGTGAGGAATCCAGCTACGAACTGGTCCGTTTGTCACCACTTGGGAAGCTCAAGAGAGACAGTGTGGCCACATTACCATAACACTGTTAATATAATAGCCTCAGATATAATTGTTGTATAAGATGAATGAGTGAGGATGATACTGTTTGTATAATTGTGTAATGTGATTTTGGACTGTTTAATGAAGGAAAACTCAAAAAGGAAATTGGATTTGAACTAAATCAGAGGACCGCCCCTGAGCCCAGTTAGGGTCAGACATCCTGGGACAGCCCTTTTCTGCCATTCCGAATAAAACCCCCACTCGGATTTTCGATTAGCAGACCGAGCTTACCTCAATTACGAGAAGGTTAAAGGTTGCAGACCATGTTTTTCTACATTAGGAGGACAAAGGTTGCCGACCATTGCTGAATCTTTTAACCATACTATGTGGTTACACTCTTAGACTATCGATACCGACAGAATAAGAACAAGTCTTTGATATTAATTACTAGTCTGCAGCTAGGAATTTGGGAATCATTGAACGCGAAGAACGACAACCGCCGAAACATCCATTCTATAACAAATGTCACTCTGAACAATCCCCTCTAACCACAACCGGGAGAGAGACGGATAATTCTACAAAAGAAACAAACTTTTCACCAGCAATCAAGACGACACACTGAGAGTAAATATATATATTGATTGCAATTGTTCCCGAATGAGTGAGCGTTCATGTGTAAAGGAATAGCATTTCAATTGTTATAATTATCACTCTGGAGTGACTTCTTAGTCGACCCCCACTTTCCCTTTTGTCTAACAAGCCGCCATGCCGGTTTAGCCCACTAGGGCACATTCTATCATTTCATGTAACCACATTTACCTTGTTTGTTTGTTTGTTTATGCATTTCTGTGAATTACTTAGTTAGTAATAAATAAATGATTTAAGACAATTGATGTATGATTGACTCATAGTGAAGACTGGGTTCGTGCAGATAACCAACAATTTACGACGTTTGGAATGAGACTAACGTGAGGTAAAGTAAATAATTAATTAATTCGAAGACTAATTGATCAGATAAAATACCTGAGAAGTTATTTTAGGAAATGATAACTTTGTAATCTGAATATTTTTTCTTGGTGCCCCGACTTCCTAGTAATTACGGTTACATGATTAATCAGTCTAATCGCGTAATAACTAATTAACTAACATCAGTCTTCAGTTAATGATAGTAAAGACACGACAGTATGTACATAGCCAATGGTAGGCTTTGAGGGGATTCATATGGTAAGTACCCCTTTAGCTCTTCTCTTGGCAGTAGTACTGTCGACTAGTCTATCACTGAGCGTTCAGAGCGTTCACGCTGACACCCATATCAGACCACAGCAAAATCACAGTCTGCTTAAATAGAGCAATACTCAATCATGGGGCATCAAAGCCAAAGGAACTGAGTAATATTAAGAAATGCTATAGATGGAAGGAAAGTATTAGGCAACAACAAATTCAAACCTTTTTAGACAACTTACTGGACAAAATGTTCCACTGTAATAGTGAAGGTGTAAACTTGGCAGTAGAAAACCTAAACAGTAAATTTGACCTCTCAGCTTCCCTATCAAATCTACAAATTTCAAACAGAAAACCAAAGAAAATTAATATCTACTTCACTTGCTTAGGCAATGTTAACATATGTCCCCCATAAAATAAAATTGAATATAATTTAGAGAGAGAGAGAGAGAGAGAAAGAGAGAGCATTGGAAGGAAGGAAGTGAGGGAGAGAATGAGGTTGTGGAGAGAGAGCTTAGAGTTTAACAGAGACAGATTGGTGGGTGGTCCCTGGGTTGTGAAGAGAAAGAAAGAGAGAGAGAGAAATAAAGAAAGAACAAAAGAAAAAAAAGAAAAACCAAGAGAAGAGTGAGAACAGAGTGTCACGACTTCCACCGAAGGTGGCTCCTCCCCCTGTTCGGGCGGGGCCTACTAGCTGCCACCAATCCATTTTTCCTTTTCGTTTGTGTCTGTCTGTGTTGTTTACACCTGTGTCCTATTATTTGATTTTGGTGGGTTTATTAACCTCCGCTGCCTGCCAGTCTTTGTGTGGGATTGTTTGCTGTGGTTACTTTGTTAGGGGTGCGTGTCTGCACCACAGGGTTTTCTTTCTCACGGCAGTTGTACCGTTTTGGTATGTGTAGCGTTTATTTCCCTGTGTGTGGCGACCTCGTTTGGGCGTGTCACCCCCCCCCCCCCCCCCCCCCCCCCCGCCCCATGATGTTGTTGAGTTGGGACTTCTGAATAAACGATTGTGCCACTGGGACTTCCTTGCTCTCCTGCTCCTGATTCCTGCACCTCCCTCCCACCTGCAAGTAACACAGAGAAAGAGATATAAAAACAAGAAAGAGAGAGAGGTACAGGGAGAGAGAGAGGTATAGAGAGAGAGAGAGGTATAGGGAGAGAGAGAGGTATAGGGAGAGAGGTATAGGGAGAGAGAGAGAGGTACAGGGAGGGAGAGAGGTATAGGGAGAGAGAGAGGTATAGGGAGAGAGAGAGGTACAGGGAGAGAGTATAGGGAGAGAGGTACAGGGAGAGAGGGAGGTATAGGGACAGAGAGAGGTATAGGGAGAGAGGTACAGGGAGAGAGAGAGGTACAGGGAGAGAGAGAGGTACAGGGAGAGAGAGGGGTATAGGGAGAGAGGTACAGGGAGAGAGAGAGGTATAGGGAGAGAGGTACAGAGAGAGAGAGAGGTATAGGGAGAGAGGTACAGGGAGAGAGGTACAGGGAGAGAGAGAGGTATAGGGAGAGAGAG
>NC_034175.2:63981334-63984527 GCF_002021735.2 Oncorhynchus kisutch | reverse complement strand
TAAGGAACATAATATAACAACTCCCATATTCAATGAAAAGTTGACTACCTGGAGTAAGACGATACTGTATATTGATAGACGTGCTGAGAGTGTAGCTGATTGACTTGAATGAAAACTGACTTCGTTGATAGAAAAGGGTTTGGATGATTTGACTGGTTAATCATACCTCTGTCCTGCCCTCCTGAGGGACCATCATGATAAATCAGCTCCCCTGGTTCTCCTCTGGCACCCTAAAAGCCACAACACCCATCTGTTAAAACCTACTATATGTTTCTGTGTGTAAGGATTTGAATGAACGTTTATAATGGACTAGTGTCTCTCAAAGCTCTAAACAGGGTTTTGTGTGAGTATTAACTGTAGGACCACCTTTTGACCATCTCTGCCCTCAGTCCTGGTTCTCCCAAGTCCCCCCCTGGAGAGAGAGAGAGAGGAAGGGAGGAAGAGAGGAAGCAGGAGGTATAGAGAGAGAGAGAGAGAGAGAGAGAGAGGAAGGGAGGAAGAGAGGAAGCAGGAGGGATAGAGAGAGACAGAGAGAGAGAGAGAGAGAGAGGAAGGGAGGAAGAGAGGAAGCAGGAGGATAGAGAGAGAGAGAGAGAGAGAGAGAGAGAGAGAGAGAGAGAGAGAGAGAGAGAGAGAGAGGGTGGGGAAGGGAGGAAGAGAGGAAAGCAGGAGGGATAGAGAGAGAGAGAGAGAGAGAGAGAGAGAGAGAGAGAGAGAGAGAGAGAGAGAGAGAGCGGAAGGGAGGAAGAGAGGAAGCAGGAGGGATAGAGAGAGACACAGAGAGAGAGAGACAGAGAGAGAGAGATAGGAAGGGAGGAAGAGAGGAAGCAGGAGGGATAGAGAGAGACAGAGAGAGAGAGAGGAAGGGAGGAAGAGAGGAAGCAGGAGGGATAGAGAGAGACAGAGAGAGAGAGGAGAAGGGAGGAAGAGAGGAAGCAGGAGGGATAGAGAGAGACAGAGAGAGAGAGAGGAAGGGAGGAAGAGAGGAAGCAGGAGGGATAGAGAGAGAGAGAGAGAGAGAGAGAGAGAGAGAGAGAGAGAGAGAGAGAGAGAGAGAGAGAGATAGATAGGAAGGGAGGAAGAGAGGAAGCAGGAGGGATAGAGAGAGACAGAGAGAGAGAGGAGGAAGGGGAGGAAGAAGATGAAGGCACGGAGGGATAGAGAGAGACAGAGAAGAGAGGGAAGGGAGGGAAGAGAGGAAGCAGGAGGGATACGAGAGAGACAGAGAGAGAGAGGAAGCGGAGGAAGAGAGGAGCAGGAGGGGATAGAGAGAGACAGAGAGAGAGAGAGGAATGGGAGGAAGAGAGGAAGGCAGGAGGGATACGAGAGAGACAGAGAAGAGAGAGAGGAAGGGAGGAAGAGAGGAGGCAGGAGGGATAGAGAGAGACAGAGAGAGAGGAGAGAGAGGATAGAGGAGAGAGAGGAAGGGAGGAAGAGAGGAAGCAGGAGGGATAGAGAGAGAGAGACAGAGAGAGAAAGGGAGGAAGAAAGGAGGCAGGAGGGATAGAGAGAGACAGAGAGAGAGAGAGAGATAGACGAGAGAGATAGAGAGAGGAAGGGAGGAAGAGAGGAAGCAGGAGGGGATAGAGAGAGACAGAGAAGGAGATAGACAGAGAGAGAGAGATAGGAAGGGAGGAAGAGAGGAAGCAGGAGGGATAGAGAGAGAGAGAGAGAGAAATATGAATAGAGAGGGGGAGGGAAGGGGGATAGTTAGACAAAGTGTTCAACAGCACCATCAAGAGGACAAAATATGCAACTGCAACACCTCTATTGGCCCATACAAACCTATGCAAAGACCAAAACATTCTAGTGTAATTATATCAGTGGAGGCTGACGAGGGGAGGACGGTTCATAATAATATCTGGAACTGTCTGTTATGGCTGGAACGGAGTGAATGGAATCAAATGACTTTGTTTGATACCATTCCATTTACTCCATTCCAGACATTATTATGAGCCGTCCTCCCCTCAGCAGCCTCCCCTGAATTATGTAGAGGTCTTGGCATTGTTTGGCTACACACTCATACCCTCAGTCCTTGCTCTCCATCCCGACCAGGGATGCCCTGAAAGAACACACATAAACATTCAACAGGTCAGTATGTCACAAGCAGTGACAGGGGGCAGGTTAATATGTTCATGCGCAATGCATACAGTATAATGTATGTATAACATTTGTATGATACTAACCCGTTGCCCAGGCATCCCTATAACACCAGTCTCTCCTTTGTTGTCAGCCTGATAAGAAACAGATAACAGAGATGAGTTAGTCAACAATAATCTACAGTGCTAACATGTCCCATTGTGACTACACATGTTAGGATGGAGCATGGTGTTATAAAGACCACAGGAGAAGAGAGGTCACTTACCTCAGGACCAGTATCACCTTTCAACCCTTTCTCGCCCTTTATGCCCTGGACTCAGAGCAGAACAGCATTAGAGTGACTCGGTCAACACACAATCAGAATCACTGGGAAAAGATCCATATTAATTGCATGTTTTTTAACATATTAAAGTGGAGTGTGGAGCTGTACTGACATTGGGTCCAGTAATTGGACCGGTCTGGGAATGGGTGGAGTTCCCTTGGGGACCAGGCTTTCCAGCGTCACCCTGTGGCCAGAGAGAGAAGTGCAGTGAGAAGATTACAGCAGAGATGAGGACAGCACTGACAAATCATTATTTTTTTGTAGTTAAACACATGATGTGCTGGGCAGTACAAACTATATAAAAATGGAATAAAAGTGCCTGTAGCCACTCACAGGTTCTCCTTTGACCCCTTTCAACACTTTGGTCATGGTGCCCTGAGCAGAAAACACACCAGGTTAAAACATCCTTAGAATTACGTCTATCTCATTCACTAGCTATGTACGAGAGATGAAACAGATCTTACCTTTGGCCCAGGAAGACCAGGATACCCTTGTGGGCCCTGAGACAAACCAGAAGAATGATTAGGTATCTCGTACAGAGTATGTCACAGAAGGTTGTGTATGGTATAAGGTACAGCAACGCATTCACACACAAAACACACACACACCACCAACCTGTGGTCCCGGGAGTCCTCTGTAGCCAGACTGACCTGGGTAACCCTGAGGACCCTGAGAGAGAGAACGTCAGAATGCAATGCAATTTATAACATGTAGTATATCAATAGTTGAATATGCTGGCTATCTTGTACCATAACGTTAAAGTGACAGGGA
>NC_034175.2:63966334-63976334 GCF_002021735.2 Oncorhynchus kisutch | reverse complement strand
TGTTCCTCACCACAGAACCCTTGGGGCCGATGAAGCCTCCTCTGCCCCTGTCGCCCTTCTCTCCCTGGACTCCCTGGACTCCTGGGTCTCCTAGACGTCCTGGAGGCCCCTGGGGGCCCTGAGAACCAAGAAGACCAGGCTGGCCCTGAGGAAGAGAGACATGTTCATCAAAAGACAGAGGAGAGACAATACAATAATTGGGGGATGGAGACATTAACATTCAAATGTATATGTGATGAAAATAGTGTTTAAACTCACCTGTTGATGCTATAAAAATAACATAGAAACGCCATTCACTCGCCTTACAGGCAGGTAACTGGGGGTTTAGTATTGAATAGAGGTTAAAGCATCACAACAATGCAACTTCTCCTACATAATGAGTTGGCTGTCAAATGATATGAACATCTACAGCAGCTAAACATGTTGCAGTGGAGGTGAGACTAACCTTTACCTTAACCACACTGCTAACCTTATGCCTAACCCTAACCTTACATTAAGACAAACAATGTTTACAATATAGCCCATTATACTTGTGGCTGTGTTATCTAGTGGAAACCGGGTCAGACTAAATGAAAATCATCATTAGACTTTGCCACCACAAAGTTGACAAATATGTGACATTTGTCCCTCTGGCCCATGGACTAAGGGTGAGAGCTTTTTCAGCAAAGTGTGAATAAAGCGTCAAAATAATGTACACTATGTAAATCTATTTGCAACAGGACGTAGACATTTGACTAGAAACATAAACTCGGATTAACTGAAAGTAATCAATTACTAAAACACAGCTCTGAAGAAGACCTAAATAATCCCTGATAGAACTCTGTTGGCCTCGACAGAAATTTATTTTCTAGCCCTGGCTGGCATTGGCCTACCTCCCACCTGGAACATACCATTACCAGCCAATTATAAACCAATGCTTTCCACAAAGGCATGAAATCACAGTCATTATATTCAGGTAACAATTTCTCAATTAACATAAATGTATACATCACAATTATTATTATTATTATTATGTAGAACCTTACATTAAGCACAAATAAACCAGGGTACACATTTCTCTCTCCCTTGGGATTGAGCAATTGCATTACCCCGCACACACATTACCCCCGTGTTCCTCTGCTCAGACGTTGCTGACGCATGCCAGATCTTACACCGCCTGGATAGGTATTTTACGTATCAGCTAACCACAACATATGTTATAGCAATCTGGTGCCCAATGGCACGGTTGATGACATAACACACTGGTTAATGCATGTAACATCTGAGCAGGGGAATAGGACCATGATAACTGGCGCTCCCGACCACAGCTCTGATGGACACACCCCTTCCCGACCACAGCTCTGGTGGACACACCCCTTCCCGAGCACGGCTCTGGTGGACACACCCCTTCCCGAGGACGGCTCTGGTGGACACACCCCTTCCCGACCACAGCTCTGGTGGACACACCCCTTCCCGACCACAGCTCTGGTGGACACACCCCTTCCCGACCACAGCTCTGGTGGACACACCCCTTCCCGAGCACGGTGAAAGGAACAAACATTTAGGAGTTGAGAGGAATTCAAGGAAGTCGGGTAGCTTCAGACTTAATCAATAAACCGTTTCCAAATTCTGGTTATTTAATAAGGCAGGTCAGAATATAAGACACGTATTCCAGCTCTGTGACACACTGCATTCAGGAAGTTTTCAGACCCTTTGACTTTTTCCACATTTTGTTACATTACAGCCTTATTCTAAAATTGATATTAAAAAAAATGTCATCATCAATCTGGACACATTGTGTCTTGTGTATACCCCGTAATGACAAAGCAAAAACAGGTTTTTATACATTTTTTCAAATTTATAAAGAATAGAAAATGAAAAATCACATTTACATACATATTCAGACCCTTTTTCTCAGTACATTGTTGAAGCACCTTCGGCAGTGATTACAGCCTCAAAACTTCTTCCATTTAAGACTGATGGAGGCCACTGTGTTTTTGGGGACCTTCATTGCTGCAGAAATGTTTTGGTACCTTTCCCCAGATCTTTGCCTCGACACAATCTTGTCTCAGAGCCTTATGGACAATTCCTTCGACCTCATGGCTTGGTTTTTGCTCTGACACAGACTGTCAACTGTGGGACCTTATATAGAATAGTGTGTGCGCCTTTCCAAATCATGTCCAATCAAATGAATTTACCAAAGGTGGATTTCAATCAAGTTGTAGAAACATCTCAAGGATGATCAATGGAAACAGGATGCACCTGAGCTCAATTGCAAGTCTCATAGCAAAGGACCTGAATACTTATATAAACCAGGTATTTCTAAAAACCTATTTTCACTTTGTCATTATGGAGTATTGTGTGTAGATTAATGTGTGGAAAAATTAATTGAATCCATTTTAGAATAAGGCTGTAACGTAACAAAATGTGGAAAAAGTGAAGGGGTCTGAATACTTTCCGAATGCACTGTATATAGATGCATAGACTACATATCACAGGAGGCTGGTGGAAGGAACTATATGAGGACGGCTCAGTGTAATGGTTGGAATGGATTCAATGGAATGGTACCAAACA
The DNA here is from genome assembly GCF_002021735.2 of Oncorhynchus kisutch. Classification (NCBI taxonomy): domain Eukaryota; kingdom Metazoa; phylum Chordata; class Actinopteri; order Salmoniformes; family Salmonidae; genus Oncorhynchus; species Oncorhynchus kisutch. Next base: position 63,973,781 of record NC_034175.2, on the reverse strand, counting down.
CACGAAACACATGGAAACAATATGTTTGACTCCGTTCCATTGATTCCATTCCAGCCATTACAATGAGCTCCTCCCACCAGCCTCCTCTGCTACATATCCTTGCCTATGCCAGCAGTCTAATTTAAACTGCCAAGCATAACTTCAGAGAGAACTGGAAACACCCAAAACCTTGGTTACGACTTTGTGGTATCAACCTATGGCCATAAGAGAGAGACATGTCTTTCTTCTTGAGCTTTGTAAAGTTAGGCATAGTCAACCACTACTCTCTTCTGCCATCCAGTGATTATGGGAGACTAATCTTTAGTTTAAAATAAAAATCAACTGTGTTTGACTCCTATGAGCTACCTCTTATCTGAATGATGGTACACAGTCCTTTATTTCTGGTAACTCTGCCTGGGAACATGTCAAATCCTGCATATGAGTATATGTTCTGATATACAGACACACACACACACACACACACACACACACACACACACACACACACACACACACACACACACACACACACACACACACACACACACACACACACACACACACACACACACACACACTTCCTTTAATCTCTCCATCAAATACACAGAGAATGCAGTCAGATAAGAGAGTGGCTTGGGGCAGGAGGAGAGAAAGCTGGGTGTCCTGTCTGATGCCTGTTTAAATCAGAACAACAATGAAATGTTCAAAATGCGATCCCATGTCATGTCAGAGTTAAAAGGCCAATCAGAGCGTTATTCAGTGCAGCGTGTTTTGGTTATTGGCTGTTTGAAACTTCACAAAGTCTAATCTACCAACTAAATAAACCGTTTTGATTAAGATACTCTGTGTGTAGAAAGAGAAAGAGCTCAGGGTTGGATAGGGAAGGAAAAGAGAATGTGAGAAGTGCCATATCTGTAGTGATGAGGATGGTTGAAATACAGTATACTGAACAAAAATATAAACGCAACATGTAAAGTGTTGGTCCCATGTTTCAGAAGCCGAAAACAAAAGATCCTAGAAATTTTACATATGAACAAAAAGCTTATTTCTCTCAAATTCTTTGCACAAATGTGTTTATGGCTGGAGGTGGAACCATAGTAGTCAAACCCCCTGAAGCCTATTAAACAGAGTGATAGAGTGTATCTGACCACCAAGTTTGTGCTTGAGAGGGGGAGGTTCGTCTGTGTATGTTTGTGCCATCGATGCAGGCGTATGCATTTCGGCAATGGCTTTTGGCAAAATCTTACCAATGTGAGTTATACAGGCTCCTGACCAATCCTGTGTGTTTTGTGTGTTTTTTCACGCTGATCTTACATAATCATTTCCTATGACTGAAAACAGCTTCTGGACGTAGAACAGCGATCACTAATCTCGATTTGGATGACAAATTCTACTTCAACGAGTTGGCAGTTCTAGAAGTTGTTCTTACTCGGGACCAGGCCTTAATCCCCAGGACTCAAAAGAGGAAGTTACGGGGAGTGCAAATAAACCGCCTCTACACAAACTGGATGAGCTCCATTTGAGACTATCCTATTAGCAGGACCTGAAGAACTGTAGACCGGTCGGCAGCCTCGGGTAAAATGAGGGGGAGGGGTGTGTCTCTTTGTTAACAACAGCTGGTGTGCGATCTTTAATGTTAAGGAAGTCTCAAGTTGTTGCTAGTCAGAATACCTCATGATAAGCTGTAGACCATACTATTTACCAAGAGTGTTTTCATCTATATTTTTCGTTGCTATCTATTTATCCCCCCAAACCGATGCTGGCACTAAGACCACACTCAACGAGCTGTATAAAGCCATAAGTAAACAAGAAAATGCACATCCAGAGGCGGTGCTTCTCGTGGCTGGTGGTTTTAATGCAGGGAAACTAAAATGCGTTTTACCTCATTTATACCACCATGTCATCTGTGCCAAAGGGAGAGCGAGGGAGACAAAATTCTATATCACCTCTACTCAACACACAGAAAGGCATACAAGGCTCTCTCTCGCCCTCCCTTTGGCATATCTGACCATAACTCTATCCTCCTGATTCCTGCTTACAAGCAAAAACTCAAACAGGAAGTACCAGTGACGCGCTCAATAGGGAAGTGGTCTGATGATCCGGATGCTAAGCTACAGGAATATTTTGCGAGCACAGACTGGAATATGTTCTGGGATTCATCTGATAACATTGAGGAGTTTACCACCTCAGTCACCAGCTTCATTAATAAGTGCATCGACGACCCCACAGTGACCGTACGTACGGAAGCCATTGATTACAGAAAACATTTGCACTGAGCTAAAGACTAGAGCTGCCACTTTCAAGGAGTGGGACACTAATCCGGACGATTATAAGGAATCCCGCTACGACCTCCAAGGAGCCAACAAACATACAATCTGTCAATACAGGACTAAGATCGAATCCTACTATAACGGATTGTAAACTATAACGGATTACAAAGAAAAGGGAAACCCAGCCGCTAACTACCCAGTGACGCGACCCTACCAGACTAGCTAAATGCTAGGCAAGCAACACTGAACCATGCATGAGTGCACCAACTGTTCTGGACGTCTGTGCTATCTCGCTCTCCATAGCTAATGTGAGTAAGACCTTTAAACAGATGAACATTCACAAGGCCGCGGGGCCAGATTAATTACCAGGATGCGTACTCAGAGTATGCGCTGACCAACTGGAACATGTCTTTACTGATATTTTCAACCTATCCCTGACAAAGTCTGTAATACCTCAATACGGGTGCGTAATTAGTCTCCTCCTGTACTCTCAGTTCACCTACGACTGCGTGGCCGTGCACGATTCCAACATCATCATTAAGTTTGCTGACGACATGACGGTGGTTGGCCTGATCACCGTGATGATGATACAGCCTACATGGAAGAGGTCAGAGACCTAGCAGTGTGGTGCCAGGACAACAACCTCTCCCCTAACGTTAGCAAGACAAAGGAGTTGATTTTGGACTACAGGAAACAGAGCGCCGAGCATGCCCCCATCGACATCGACGGAGCTGTGTATCTGGCCTTTCTGTGACATCGGGTGCTGTTAAAACCCCAGCTACAATAAATGCAGCCTCCGGATATATGGTTTCCAGTTTAATCATGAATCATACACCCGCACCCTTCTTCTTCCCTGAGAGATGTTTATTGTTGTCGGTGCGACTCACAAAGAATCCCGGCGGCTGTACCGACTCCGACAGCATGTTCCCAGAGTGCCATGTTTCCGTGAAACAGAGTATGTTACAATCCCGGATGTCTCTCTGGAAAGCAACCCTAGCCCTAATTTCCTCTACCTTGTTATCTAGAGACTGGACATTAGTGAGTAAAATACTCGGAAGCGGTGGGTGGTGTGCGCGACTCCGAATTCTGACCAGAAGGCAGCTCCGTCTACCTCTCCTGCGGTGACGTTGTTTTTGGTCAGCCTCTGGAAACAGTTCGAATGCCTTGGGTGGTTCGAACAAAGCATCCGCTTTGCGAAAGTCGTATTCCTGGTCGTAATGTTGGTAAGTTGACGTCGCTCTGATATTCGATAGTTCTTCCCGGCTGTATGTAATAACATTTAAGATTTTCTGGGCTAACAATGTAAGAAATAATACACAAAAAAACTAAATACTGCATAGTTTCCTCAGAACTAGAAGCGAGAAGACCCTCTCTGATGGCGCCATCTTGCTTGTGCACAATTTTGTTGTGTTACACCCTGAATTCAAAATGGATTAAATAGATTCTTTTTGTCACCATCTACACACACAATACCCCATAATGACAAAGTGAAAACACAGTTTTTTACAGAAATATCTGAATTACATAAGTATTCACACCTCTGAGTCAATACATGTTAGAATCACCTTTGTGATCTCTTTAACTGTTTTAAAATCACTATTGGAATCACAGGGAAATCCCTGAGTGGTTTCCTTCCTCTCCGGCAACTAGGAAAGTTAGGAAGGACGCCTGTATCTTTATAGTGATTGGGTGTATTGATACGCTATACAAAGTGTAATTAATAACTACACCATGCTCAAAGGGAAATTCAATGTCACCAATAGGTGCCCTTCTTTGTGAGGCATTGGAAAACCTTCCTGGTCTTTGTGGTTGAATATGTGTTTGAAATTCACTGCTCGACTGAGGGACCTTACAGACTATTGTACGTCTGGGGTACAGACATGATGAGGCGGTCATTCAAAAATCATGTTAAGCACTATTACTGCAAACAGAGTGAGCCCATGCAACTTAGTATGTGACATGTTAAGCAGCTTTTTACTCTTGTACTTATTTAGGCTTAACTTTAAATTCAGGCTGTTGTCTGTGTGTGTTGTGTGTTTGTGTGTGTTGTGTGTTGTGTTGTGCATATATAAGAGACAACTGTCTAGTGCAGTGCTATGGAATGCACTGGGCTGTATGTTTCTGCATGGCTAAAACACAGAGCTGATAAATGCCATTCTTCATGTGATGCTGATAAAGGAGGGAAGGGGAGATATGGGTACAGGCTGTGTGTAATTGTGTGTGAGTGTTTAAGAATCAGGGGAGGACATCTTAACCAAAACAATTGTAAATCACAGGGGACCTGAACAAACATCACAATATCTGAAGCAAATTAACCCCTTCACCTCACTCCTACTCTGTTGTCTACCCTCTGCTAAATGTAATCTTTCACATTCAACTCCACTCCTTTCTTTCTTTCTTTCTCTCCTCTCCTATCTATTTCTTAATTCTAAATCTCTGTTTTCCTATCAGACACGGCACAGAAGTCCGCTCAACGTCTAGTTTTTTATTTACATTTACTAATGTAAATTCAACGTGAAATTAACAACAAATATCACCATGTCATTGGATTTAGGTTAAAGGTTTGGTGATAAAATAATGAAATGCCCTTAGGTTGATGACTTTTTGCAAATCCAATGAGTTTTCCACGTTGATTCAAAGCCATCACATTGCTTTTTGGGGTTTGAAATGACGTGGAAACAATGTTGATTCAACCAGTTTTTGTCTAGTGGGTATGTAACTCATCTTCTCCTTCTCTCTCAATTCTCCTCCTGATCTTCTGACCTAGTTCTGTCAGCTGTTTTATCAGAGGCCCAGCTCCCTGGCACACAGCTTCTCCACAAATAGAGAGAGAATGGATATGATATCAGTCCTGGGTCGACCTCTGTACATACTGTAGCCGGGTCATGGTACTCCTCCAGCAGAGGGAGGAGAAAGCTGTGTGTGTGTGTTTGTGCATGTGCGAGTGTGTGTGTCTGTGTGTGTGTGTGTGTGTCTCTGTGTGTGTGTGCGTGTGTGTATGTGTGTGTGTGTGTGTGTGTGTGTGGTATATAGAGATAGAAAGAACCATCGGGACTGCATTCTAAACACGAGAGAAAAGTTCTAGAGTGAGCAGTCCAACCTGCTCTGAGCTTTGGGCTGGTTCCAACACAGAGGAGTTTGAGAGCAGCTTAAGTCTACAGTAGAAAGAGTGTAGGGTCTAGGAATGTCCTGTGTGCATTCAATATGTTTATAGACCCACTGTGGCTTAATACATACCCACCTAAATTGCTCATTTAAACCCTGACACACTGCCCAACACAAGCACACATGCATATCGCACACAGACTCATGACTCTACAATTACTTCCAGGTGGAAAGGTGTCTGCCCTCAATCATACTTTACAGATGTCAGAGGAAGGGCCAAAGATGGAGAGATGAAGGGAGAAGGGAAGAAAGAGAGAGAGAAAGAAGGAAAGACAAAGGGAGAGAAAACATCGACACACATTCAGTCTCACAATCCAGTGCACCTGCATAAACACAGAATCTGACAAATACATCTGAGGATATCTGCTCTTCAAACATCCTCTCTCCTTTCCTTTTGAAACACCATTGATTTTTTAAGGCTGTGTGTGTGTGTGCATATACATGTGTGTGTGTGTGCATATACATGTGTGTGTGTGTGCATATACATGCGTGTGTGTGTGTGCATATACATGTGTGTGTGTGTGCATATACATGTGTGTGTGTGTGTGCATATACATGTGTGTGTGTGTGTGCATATACATGTGTGTGTGTGTGCATATACGTGTGTGTGTGTGCATATACATGTGTGTGTGTGCATATACATGTGTGTGTGTGTGTGTGTGCATGCATGTGTGTGTATTTGAGTCCTTCAGTCTTTTGAGCTTTGCTCTCTCAGCCTCCTCTGGAGGCTGGTTATGGAGGATGGTTATGGAGGCTGGTTATGGAGGTTGGTTATGGAGGCTGGTTATGGAGGATGGTTATGGAGGCTGGTTATGGAGGCTGGTTATGGAGGTTGGTTATGGAGGTTGGTTATGGAGGCTGGTTATGGAGGATGGTTATGGAGGCTGGTTATGGAGGATGGTTATGGAGGCTGGTTATGGAGGCTGGTTATGGAGGTTGGTTATGGAGGTTGGTTATGGAGGTTGGTTATGGAGGTTGGTTATGGAGGCTGGTTATGGAGGCTGGTTATGGAGGCTGGTTATGGAGGCTGGTTATGGAGGTTGGTTATGGAGGTTGGTTATGGAGGCTGGTTATGGAGGCTGGTTATGGATATAACAAAAAATTCAGAATGATAGAGATATATACTTCCCTTCACCCTGATGATTACTCCTTTGTCTTTTTCTATTCTCTCTTTCTCTCTATCCTCTCATCTCCCTCCGCCTCAAGTAAGACACTCATGAGAGTTCCGGGTTAAACGGGGACATGACCAGTCGTCAATCAGGATCCAAGTCAAAAGAAAAAATAAGAAAAAATAGAGTGAAGGTGATGACATCATGGATGGAAGATGTTCATTATGGATCAGTGGTTTATGACCTGACCTGCTGATTGGCCTTCTTCAACTCTCAACCCCTCCTCATCTCAATCTCAATCCAAATCTCTTTTCTACTTATTTCAATCTCTGTCTGGTATTGCTGTCACACAGTCACTATCGATCACTCCTCTCCTTGTCAGATCCCTCTGTCCATTCTCCCCACGTTCTGTTTTTCCATTCCATTTTCCATTCCATCCCAGCAATTTTTTCAATTCGTTGTAGTCACTGGCAGTAGAGAACTGGAAGGAAAGGCGGCCAAAGGAAATGTTGGCTTTGGGGATGACCAGTGAGATATACCTGCTGGAGCGCGTGCTAAAGGTGGGTGTTGTTATCGTGACCAGTGAGATGAGATAAGGCGGAGCTTTACCTAGCATAGACTTGTAGAGGACCTGGAACCAGTGGGTCTGGTGACAAATATGTAGCGAGGGCCAGCCAACTAGAGCATACAGGTCGCAATGGTGGGTGATATAAGGCACTTTGGTAACAAAACGGATGGCACTGTGATAGACTGCATCCAATTTGCTGAGTAGAGTATTGGAAGCTATTTTGTAGATGACATCGCCGAAGTTGAGGATTGGTAGGATAGTCAGTTTTACTAGGGTAAGTTTGGCAGCGTGAGTGAAGGAGGCTTTGTTGCGAAATAGAAAGCCGATTCTAGATTTGATTTTGGATTGGAGATGTT
>NC_034175.2:63943834-63961334 GCF_002021735.2 Oncorhynchus kisutch | reverse complement strand
GTGAGATACACCTGCTGGAGCGCGTGCTACGGATGGGTGTTGCCATCGTGACCAGTGAGCTGAGATAAGGCGGAGCTTTACCTAGCATGGACTTGTAGATGACCTGGAGCCAGTGGGTCTGGCGACGAATATGTAGCGAGGGCCAGCCGACTAGAGCATACAAGTCGCAGTGGTGGGTGGTATAAGGTGCTTTAGTGACAAAACGGATGGCACTGTGATAGACTGCATCCAGTTTGCTGAGTAGAGTGTTGGAAGCCATTTTGTAGATGACATCGCCGAAGTCGAGGATCGGTAGGATAGTCAGTTTTACTAGGGTAAGCTTGGCGGCGTGAGTGAAGGAGGCTTTGTTGCGGAATAGAAAGCCGACTCTTGATTTGATTTTCGATTGGAGATGTTTGATATGAGTCTGGAAGGAGAGTTTGCAGTCTAGCCAGACACCTAGGTACTTATAGACTAGACTAATTGGTATGTTGAATTTTATGTTCCTTTTGAAGTCCCTTCTTGCCTTGTCACTCAGATCGTTCACAGCTTTGTGGAAGTTACCTGTGGTGCTGATGTTTAGGCCGAGGTATGTATAGTTTTTTGTTTGCTCTAGGGCAATCCCCAGATCATCACCGATCCTCCACCAAATTTCACAGTGGGTGTGAGACCTGGAGGCCTACAAGCCACAGTGTCTCACACCCACTGTGACATTTGGTGGAGGATCAGTGATGATCTGGGGGTGCTTCAGCAAGGCTGGAATCAGGCAGATTTGTCTTTGTGAAGGACACATGAATCAAGCCATTTACAAGGTTGTCCTGGAAGAAAACCTTCTTCCTTCTTCTCTGACAATGTTCCCCAACTCTGAGGATTTGCTTTTTCCAGCAGGACAATGCTCCATGCTACACAGCCAGGTCAATCAAGATGTGGATGGAGGACCACCAGATCAAGACCCTGTCATGGCCAGCCCAATCTCCAGACCTGAACCCCATTGGAAACCTCTGGAATGTGATCAAGAGGAAGACGGATGGTCACAAGCCATCAAATAAAGCCGAGCTGTCTGAATTTTTGCACCAGGAGTGGCATAAAGTCAGCCAACATCAATGTGAAAGACTGGGGCGGCAGGGTAGCCTAGTGGTTAGAGCGTTGGACTAGTAACCGTGAAGGTTGCAAGTTCAAATCCCAGAGCTGACAAGGTACAAATCTGTTGTTCTGCCCCTGAACAGACAGTTAACCCACTGTTCCTAGGCCGTCATTGAAATTAAGAATTTGTTCTTAACTGACTTGCCTAGTAAAATAAAGGTAAAAAAATTAAAAATAAAAACATGCCAAGAAGCATGAAAGCTGTGATTGAAAAATATTGATTTCTGAACTATTACTAAGTTAGAACATTAGTATTGTGTTGTTGAATTATTATTATTATTATTATTTTATTTTTTTCACCTTTATTTAACCATTTGCAACTGCGACCTGGCCAAGATAAAGCATAGCAGTGTGAGCAGACAACAAAGAGTTACACATGGAGTAAACAATTTACAAGTCAATAACACAGTAGAAAACAAAGGGGGAGTCTATATACAATGTGTGCAAAAGGCATGAGGTAGGCAAATAATTACAATTTTGCAGATTAACACTGGAGTGCTGAATGATCAGATGGTCATGTACAGGTAGAGATATTGGTGTGCAAAAGAGCAGAAAAGTAAATAAATAAAAACAGTATGGGGATGAGGTAGGTGAAAAAGGGTGGGCTATTTACCAATAGACTATGTACAGCTGCAGCGATCGGTTAGCTGCTCAGATAGCTGATGTTTGAAGTTGGTGAGGGAGATAAAAGTCTCCAACTTCAGCGATTTTTGCAATTCGTTCCAGTCACAGGCAGCAGAGTACTGGAACGAAAGGCGGCCAAATGAGGTGTTGGCTTTAGGGATGATCAGTGAGATACACCTGCTGGAGCGCGTGCTACGGATGGGTGTTGCCATCGTGACCAGTGAGCTGAGATAAGGCGGAGCTTTACCTAGCATGGACTTGTAGATGACCTGGAGCCAGTGGGTCTGGCGACGAATATGTAGCGAGGGCCAGCCGACTAGAGCATACAAGTCGCAGTGGTGGGTGGTATAAGGTGCTTTAGTGACAAAACGGATGGCACTGTGATAGACTGCATCCAGTTTGCTGAGTAGAGTGTTGGAAGCCATTTTGTAGATGACATCGCCGAAGTCGAGGATCGGTAGGATAGTCAGTTTTACTAGGGTAAGCTTGGCGGCGTGAGTGAAGGAGGCTTTGTTGCGGAATAGAAAGCCGACTCTTGATTTGATTTTCGATTGGAGATGTTTGATATGAGTCTGGAAGGAGAGTTTGCAGTCTAGCCAGACACCTAGGTACTTATAGACTAGACTAATTGGTATGTTGAATTTTATGTTCCTTTTGAAGTCCCTTCTTGCCTTGTCACTCAGATCGTTCACAGCTTTGTGGAAGTTACCTGTGGTGCTGATGTTTAGGCCGAGGTATGTATAGTTTTTTGTTTGCTCTAGGGCAATCCCCAGATCATCACCGATCCTCCACCAAATTTCACAGTGGGTGTGAGACCTGGAGGCCTACAAGCCACAGTGTCTCACACCCACTGTGACATTTGGTGGAGGATCAGTGATGATCTGGGGGTGCTTCAGCAAGGCTGGAATCAGGCAGATTTGTCTTTGTGAAGGACACATGAATCAAGCCATTTACAAGGTTGTCCTGGAAGAAAACCTTCTTCCTTCTTCTCTGACAATGTTCCCCAACTCTGAGGATTTGCTTTTTCCAGCAGGACAATGCTCCATGCTACACAGCCAGGTCAATCAAGATGTGGATGGAGGACCACCAGATCAAGACCCTGTCATGGCCAGCCCAATCTCCAGACCTGAACCCCATTGGAAACCTCTGGAATGTGATCAAGAGGAAGACGGATGGTCACAAGCCATCAAATAAAGCCGAGCTGTCTGAATTTTTGCACCAGGAGTGGCATAAAGTCAGCCAACATCAATGTGAAAGACTGGGGCGGCAGGGTAGCCTAGTGGTTAGAGCGTTGGACTAGTAACCGTGAAGGTTGCAAGTTCAAATCCCAGAGCTGACAAGGTACAAATCTGTTGTTCTGCCCCTGAACAGACAGTTAACCCACTGTTCCTAGGCCGTCATTGAAATTAAGAATTTGTTCTTAACTGACTTGCCTAGTAAAATAAAGGTAAAAAAATTAAAAATAAAAACATGCCAAGAAGCATGAAAGCTGTGATTGAAAAATATTGATTTCTGAACTATTACTAAGTTAGAACATTAGTATTGTGTTGTTGAATTATTATTATTATTATTATTTTATTTTTTTCACCTTTATTTAACCATTTGCAACTGCGACCTGGCCAAGATAAAGCATAGCAGTGTGAGCAGACAACAAAGAGTTACACATGGAGTAAACAATTTACAAGTCAATAACACAGTAGAAAACAAAGGGGGAGTCTATATACAATGTGTGCAAAAGGCATGAGGTAGGCAAATAATTACAATTTTGCAGATTAACACTGGAGTGCTGAATGATCAGATGGTCATGTACAGGTAGAGATATTGGTGTGCAAAAGAGCAGAAAAGTAAATAAATAAAAACAGTATGGGGATGAGGTAGGTGAAAAAGGGTGGGCTATTTACCAATAGACTATGTACAGCTGCAGCGATCGGTTAGCTGCTCAGATAGCTGATGTTTGAAGTTGGTGAGGGAGATAAAAGTCTCCAACTTCAGCGATTTTTGCAATTCGTTCCAGTCACAGGCAGCAGAGTACTGGAACGAAAGGCGGCCAAATGAGGTGTTGGCTTTAGGGATGATCAGTGAGATACACCTGCTGGAGCGCGTGCTACGGATGGGTGTTGCCATCGTGACCAGTGAGCTGAGATAAGGCGGAGCTTTACCTAGCATGGACTTGTAGATGACCTGGAGCCAGTGGGTCTGGCGACGAATATGTAGCGAGGGCCAGCCGACTAGAGCATACAAGTCGCAGTGGTGGGTGGTATAAGGTGCTTTAGTGACAAAACGGATGGCACTGTGATAGACTGCATCCAGTTTGCTGAGTAGAGTGTTGGAAGCCATTTTGTAGATGACATCGCCGAAGTCGAGGATCGGTAGGATAGTCAGTTTTACTAGGGTAAGCTTGGCGGCGTGAGTGAAGGAGGCTTTGTTGCGGAATAGAAAGCCGACTCTTGATTTGATTTTCGATTGGAGATGTTTGATATGAGTCTGGAAGGAGAGTTTGCAGTCTAGCCAGACACCTAGGTACTTATAGACTAGTCGGGCATGCGGGTGCAGGCAGCGACTGGTTGAAAAGCATGCATTTGGTTTTACTAGCGTTTAAGAGCAGTTGGAGGCCACGGAAGGAGTGTTGTATGGCATTGAAGCTTGTTTGGAGGTTAGATAGCACAGTGTCCAAAGACGGGCCGAAAGTATATAGAATGGTGTCGTCTGCGTAGAGGTGGATCAGGGAGTCGCCCGCAGCAAGAGCAACATCATTGATATACACAGAGAAAAGAGTCGGCCCGAGAATTGAACCCTGTGGCACCCCCATAGAGACTGCCAGAGGACCGGACAGCATGCCCTCCGATTTGACACACTGAACTCTGTCTGCAAAGTAATTGGTGAACCAGGCAAGGCAGTCATCCGAAAAACCGAGGCTACTGAGTCTGCCGATAAGAATATGGTGATTGACAGAGTCGAAAGCCTTGGCAAGGTCGATGAAGACGGCTGCACAGTACTGTCTTTTATCGATGGCGGTTATGATATCGTTTAGTACCTTGAGTGTGGCTGAGGTGCACCCATGACCGGCTCGGAAACCAGATTGCACAGCGGAGAAGGTACGGTGGGATTCGAGATGGTCAGTGACCTGTTTGTTGACTTGGCTTTCGAAGACCTTAGATAGGCAGGGCAGGATGGATATAGGTCTGTAACAGTTTGGGTCCAGGGTGTCTCCCCCTTTGAAGAGGGGGATGACTGCGGCAGCTTTCCAATCCTTGGGAATCTCAGATATGAAAGAGAGGTTGAACAGGCTGGTAATAGGGGTTGCGACAATGGTGGCAGATAGTTTCAGAAATAGAGGGTCCAGATTGTCAAGCCCAGCTGATTTGTACGGGTCCAGGTTTTGCAGCTCTTTCAGAACATCTGCTATCTGGATTTGGGTGAAGGAGAACCTGGAGAGGCTTGGGCGAGGAGCTGCGGGGGGGGCGGAGCTGTTGGCCGAGGTTGAAGTAGCCAGGCGGAAGGCATGGCCAGCCGTTGAGAAATGCTTATTGAAGTTTTCGATAATCATGGATTTATCAGTGGTGACCGTGTTACCTAGCCTTGGTGCAGTGGGCAGCTGGGAGGAGGTGCTCTTGTTCTCCATGGACTTCACAATGAATATGAACTTATTTTCTTGGCATTATTCGACAACAACTTTTATTTTATTTTGACCAATTGTCATTTTCTGCAAATTAGTGCTCTAAATGACAATATTTTTACTTGGAATTTGGGAGGAATGTTGTCAGTAGTTTATAGAATAAAACAAAAATGTTCATTTTACCCAAACACTTACCTATAAACATACCTAGAGTATATAGTAAAACCAGAGAAACTGATCATTTTGCAGTGGTCTCTTCATTTTTTACAGAGTTGTATATGTTGAAGAGGGTGGGGCTTAAGCTGCATCTCTGTCTCACCCCCCGGCCCTGTGGAAAGAAATGTGTGTGTTTCTTGCCAATTTTAACCGCACACTTACTGTTTCTGTACATGGATTTTATAATGTTTTTCCCTCAACACCACCTCCCATCAATTTGTATAGCAGACCCTCATGCCAAATTGAGTCAAAAGCTTTTTTTTAAATCAACAAAGCATGAGAAGACTTTGCCTTTGTTTTGGTTTGTTTGTCAATTAGGGTGTGCAGGGTAAATATGTGGTCTGTCGTACGGTAATTTGGTAAAAAGCCAATTTGACATTTGCTCAGTACATTGTTTTCACTGAGGAAATGTACGAGTCTGCTGTTTTATTATAATGCAGAGGATTTTCCCAAGGCTGCTGTTGACACATATCCCACGGTAGTTATTCAAAATATTGGGGAAGATACCAGAGCTGAAGATGATGTTAAAGAGTTTAAATATAGCCAATTGGAATTTGTGGTCTGTATATATTTAGCATTTCATTGAGGATACTATCAATCCCACAAGCCTTTTTGGGTTGGAGGGTTTTTATTTTGTCCTGTAGTTCATTCGCGGTAATTGGAGAATCCAGTGTGTTCTGGTAGTCTTTAATAGTTGATTCTACGATTTGTATTTGATTATGTATATGTTTTTGCTGTTTGTTCTTTGTTATAGAGAAGTGGGTTATCCATACATCTCCATTTTGGATAGATAACTCTTCGTGTTGTTGTCTGTTTAGAGATTTCCTAGAAGTGTTTCGATTCTATGGATTCTTCAATTACATTGAGTTGATTACTGACGTGCCTTTTTCCCCGTAGTGTTTTTCTGGATTGTTTTAGTGATTCACCGTAGTGGAGGCGTAGACTCAGGTTTTCTGGATTGTTTTAGTGATTCACCGTAGTGGAGGCGTAGACTCAGGTTTTCTGGGTCTCTATGTTTTTGGTTGGATAGGTGTCTCAATTTCTTTCTTAGGTTTTCGCATTCTTCATCAAACCATTTGTCGTTAATTTTCTTAGGTTGTCTGCTTTAATTTTATGTGTTTTACTGCCAAGTTTACACCTTCACTATTACAGTGAAACCTTTTGTCCAGGAAGTTGTCTAGAAGGGATTGAATTTGTTGCTGGCTGCCTAATTGTTTTTTGGTAGATTGATCTCCCTGTCTAGCATGGAGAAGCTGTCATCGTTAAAGTATGGGGATTCTATTGGGGTGATATAGGTACCAAACATGAGGACATTTTTCTCTGTTGAAATAATTTCCTTATTAATTTCTAGGCAGATGTAAAATGTTCCTGTTTTGACTAATTTAATAGAATGAGTTAGGTCTGCTCTATACATAATTAGCATACCCCCTGAGTATCTTCCCTTTTCACACCTGGTAGTTTGGTGGATGGGACTACCAGCTCTCTGTAACCTAAAGGGCAACCAGTGGGTCCGTCTCCTTTATACCATGTCTCTTGTAGGATGACAATGTTATTATTTCAAATTTCTTTGATGAAGTCTGGGATCCTATTCTTTAGGCCAAAGGCAGATGATCTCAGGCCTTGGATATTCCAGGATGAGCTAGTAAAAGCGTTGTGTTCCATAGTGTCTAGTGTAGTTTTTGTGTGGTTTAGGCTCGGACCATCACAGTAGGTGTGAGCAGAGCATGTTGAGCATCTGATATATACCTCTTAGGTCTCAGGATGGGGACTGGGTGGGTGTAATAGTGGGGGTTGGGCCTGTTGCTCTGCTCACGGCCTGGGCATAGGTCCTGCTGTCATGTTGAACTCCGTGCCGCAGGGGCGGGGGCATGGGGTGGGCAGAAGGGGCATAGGTCTGATATGGGGGGGCCTATATAGGGTGCATCCAGGGTTTGCTTGGGGTGGTCTCTCTCTCTCATTGTGTTTATTGGCAACCATTGTTTCCGTAGAGAGCCAAAACTTTCTACAATGTAGAAAATAGTAAAAAATGAAGGAAAACCCTGGAATGAGTCAGTGTGTCCAAACTTTAGACTGGTACTGTACATCCAAAGAATTTGTTCTTAACTGACTTGCCTAGTTAAATAAAGGTTCAATCAAAATAAATCAAATCTGAGCTATTTATTCCACCTGTTATTTACTTTGTTGTAGATCAGGATGGTGTCATCATTTCCAATATTACTAAAAGTCCCTTGCTGCTCCCACTGCCACACAGCAATCTAAACAGGACGGCTGAGACGTGGGGAGGAAGGAATGATACTGTACAGCATGTGTGTCCTGTCCTCTGATGTCATCACTATGAGACCGATTGCTGACAGCCATTGCCTCACATTGAAGAGTTTGGCCCTTTAAATGTGGACATTAAACGTCCATCAAATGTACCTTAAAATAATCTAAATTCCCCTAGGTCCAATTCAAAACAATCAATCTCAATGACGTCATATCTTGCTTCTCCAATGTGGAGATTTAAGTGTGGGCACTGGTTCCTGACTATGCTGAGAATGGAGTATGTGTTTCATGTAGAGAGGAAGATCTATGGGGTGACTGATGGTGCAGTAGACTGGGCGCTGTCTCTTACTTATCCCATCACAAACAGATCTGTTTTTATAAGGTTTCCGCCCTACACTGATTTCACCGATCCAACCCTCAGGGTTCAGATCCTTTTCAGAATGACATCAAGGAAGTAGGAGTAAAGGGAGGAAAGCTGTATGACATAAGAACCAGGACCCTGTATTCTGTCCCTCTGCCTCCCACAGAGCCAGATGGGTTCTGGGGGAGTTCAGCCCGTTCTGCACCCTGTCTTGGCCTCCATGTTTCTCTTGGACACACACCCTGAGAATCAATGTCCCACGCAATTCTCCACTGTGCCCAGGGGGACGAAGGGTTTCTGTTTCCCCTTAGTGGGGAAAGTGAGGGGCGGGTGGCCTGAGGAGGAATCAAACAGAATAAATAAACGTCTGTGGAGATGATATTTAGATATGAGAGTGCTATTAGATCTCACTGATCCAGCTAGCGAGAGGTCAGCCAATCAGCTTCCCGTCCGTCTCACTGTCCCCATGGTTACATAGCCAAGTTCTGAAAACCTCCCAGGACCTGTTTATATTAAAATGCTTGTAAAAGGATCACATGCAATATGAATAAACTATTATATGGATACTGTATACTGTCTGGCTGCTGAAAATGAAGTCATCTGGAAAAATACTTGGAAACCCCTGCATCCAGACAGGGAGAGAAAGGGGACCAGTGAGACCGGTTCTACGTCAACACCCGCTCCTCCTGCTCTCACCTCCTGCTAAAACACACAGTTCCCCTGACTCATTGTCTCGTGTCTCTCCCTCCAGGAAAAAGGGAGGGGAATGAAAAGAGGAAAGAAGGAGGATAGACGATGAATAGACAGATGTGTGTCATTTGTCATCACTCTCTTTGTTTCTCATGGTGGAGTGAAGGAGTGACGTCTCCTTGTTTAACACAGTCCGTCTGACAGGCTGCTGCGGGCCCCGTTTACATTAACCTTAATGTGTTTAGACTCAGAGAACATTTCTACAGACGTGGCGCACTCACTCACACACACACACACACACACACACACACACACACACACACACACACACACACTCACACTCACACTCACACTCACACACTCACACTCACACTCACACTCACACACACACACACACACTCACACTCACACTCACACTCACACTCACACTCACACACACACACACACACACACACTCACACACACACACACACACAGTTCCTACAACACAGGTCAAGGGGTTGACTAGATGTCCTCCTAATCCTCTGGTATTTATATGAACACTACATGTGTGTTAAATGTCAGAGGTTATTCCTGTGGTGTGGATGAGGCAGTAGAATGTTCTCCAGGTAGAGAGGGGTCTGCTGTGGGGTCTGCTTTGGGGTCTGCTGTGGAATGTGATCACTGTAGTGGATCACCATGGCAGTCCCATGTGTTCTCCATCAGGGAGACCTGTTGGAGCTGGTTGGAGCCCTGATTGGCTTGTTCATTCGTTGTGCAACAGTCTAGGAATTCCCGTCACAGCTGGGAAAAGAAAGGAGCCTGTACCCCAGCGTGCGAAAAGGACCAGTTTTCCAAAATCGGAACATTTGACCCATACGGACATTCCAAAAAGACCATCTGGCAACAGGGGATGGTACAAAGGCTCTTCAGACTGGTGGATTATAGAGGTATCTCTGGCTGGAGTGGGATTGGCTTTTGTCCACGTCAATTATCTGGAAATGATGGTTAATCCCACCTTGTGGTTCATGCCAATCTCTCATCATTGTGAATGGCACTGTATTCCAGTTCATCATGGTTGATAGCGTCATCAACATATTTCATGTATTATGAATGCACTCCATATCTTATCAATTTGTCATGGAGTTTTGTTAGTGGGCTCTATTAGACTGGTGCACCATTCTCTAGTCCTTTTCCTTGGTGTAATTGTATCCTCAGTGGTGTTAAACTGTATGTCGTTAATGCGTTGGAGGTTACAGACTGTTCAATGACAGTGGACTATAATGCAATCCTAACCCTAACCCTAAAACTAACCCCAGTTCCTAAAACTAAACCTAGCTCCTAACCCTAAAACAAACCCCATCTTCTAACCCTAAAGCTAACCCTAGCTCCTAACTCCAACCCTAAAACTAACCCCAGCTCCTAACCCTAACCCTTAATGTAATTCCAACCTTAACCCTAAACCCCCTAGAAATAGCATTTGACCGCACGGGTCTAACAAAATCCTTGTACACACACACACACACACACACACACACACACACACACACACACACACACACACACACACACACACACACACACACACACACACACACACACACACACACACACACACACACACACACACACACACACACTGCAGCTGGATCCTGTTCCAACACAAATGTGTCTGGGCCTCAGACCACAGACGTCTCATTCCAGCAGCGTGAGGCAATCACACAGGTGTCAGGCCCTCAAAGACCCCTGGAATACTGGAGGGCCAAGCCCTGCTGTTCTCAGCCTGAGATCCCCCGAGCCTTGAGCTTCAACACACACACACACACACACAGAAAAATGCACCCCCACATAATACATACACACAAACACAAAATGAGTCCAGGCAAACAAAATCCAGCTGCTGTGTGTGTGTGTGTGTGTGTGTGTGTGTGTGTGTGTGTGTGTGTGTGTGTGTGTGTGTGTGTGTGTGTGTGGACAAGGATTTTGTTAGTCACTGTGCGGTCAAATGCTATTTCTAGGGGGTTTAGGGTTAAGGTTGGAATTACATTAAGAGAAAGAGTATCACCACATTTCACAAACAATTTAATCAATGACATCATGTGTAGATCTGTCCATCCCTCCCTATCTCCCTTTCGCCATTGCTTTCTAGGGCCTCTCCCTCGGCGCCCTCTTTGCCATGTGTGTGTGTGTGTGTGTGTTATTGTGTGCGTGTGTGCCTGTTAGGATTCTGAGGAGAAAAACAGAAGGATACGTACTGACAGGAGAGGTATGATGTCATGGGAGAGAGAAAAGAAAGAGAGAGGGTGGGTATCCCCCTCTTCCTGTTCAGCTTTGGGACACAAAGGTCATTCAAGCCCATGGGAGAGTAACAATGAGATTATATACAGTACTGGCCTGTGTATGCCAGAGAGGTATGCCAATGGATAGGAGCACTAGAGGGCGATATACAAAAGAGGGGATTTTGATAAAAACAAGATACAGTGACTCTCACAAGCGTTTCAAAGTGTCAAAGTCAAGCAAAGTAACGTAGAGTACAGTAAACCACATCCCCATGACCTCACAATCCTAAACCTCAGAATTTTCCCTCCACTCCCCTCACACACTGCCACTGATTGATGATAACACAGAGGTTTTACAGCTCAGGTGACGTCAGGTCAGGACAATAACTACTCCATCTTAAGCCAAACAATGAGAAATATATTTGATAGTATTTCTTTTCTATAGTTATTGGTAGTCTAAAGCTCATCATTAAGCCCATCATTAAGCTTCAGGCCCTGGGTCTGAACCCCGCCCTGTGCAACTGGGTCCAGGACTTCCTGACAGGCCGCCCCCAGGTGGTGAAGGTAGGAAACAACACCTCCACCTCGCTGATCCTCAACACTGGGGCCCACAACGGTGTGTGCTCAGCTCACGCCTCCAACTCAATCATCAAGTTTGCAGACAACACAACAGTGGTAGGCTTAATTACCAACAACAACGAGACAGCCTACAGGGAGGAGGTGAGGGCCCTCGGAGTGTGGTGCCAGGAAAATAACCTCTCACTCAACATCAACAAAAGGAGATGATCGTGGACTTCAGGAAACAGCAGAGGGAGCACCCCCCTATCCACATTGACGGGCCGCAGTGGAGAAGGTGGAAAGCGTCAAGTTCCTCGGCGTACACATCACTGACAAACTGAAATGGTCCACCCACACAGACAGTGTGGTGAAGAATGTGCAACAGCGCCTCTTCAACCTCAGAAGGCTGAATAAATTTGTCTTGGCATTTAAAACCCACACAAACTTTTACAGATGCACAACTGAGAGCATCCGGTCGGGCCGTATCACCGCCTGGTATGGCAACTGCACCGCCCGCAACCGCAGGGCTCTCCAGAGGGTGGTGTGGTCTGCACAATGCATCACCTGGGGTGATGAATCAAACCTGGGACCGAGAACAACTACACCAGACTCCAGCACATACTGTACGGTGTACACACTCGACCATTAGTCGACTGTATGTATCCACTGGGGTAGGCTTAAAGGTACTGTCGGTCTGGGAAGGTCTTTATAGTGTTGATACAACAGTATCATAATACTACCATACCCAGACTATACTCTGATTTAAGTAAATGATTCAAATATTATTAATTACAAATATTGTAAAATTCAATCGGATAATTACATATTATTCAATTATTACTTAGAAAATAAGCAAATGTAACTTTCGATGACAAGACTGTTTTTTTTGTTTCCAACATCAGTACTGTTTACCTCATGAAATTATCTCAGCTTGGAGACTCCCGAGTGCCTGTCACCTGAATGACCAGTCAGTCAAACGATGTCAGTGTCATATTGTGTCCTGTAACTGTTTATGCCTGAGAGGACAGATAAACACATGGTCTCAGACCTCCTCAGAGCTGACCTTTCACTCTTATTCCCTGTTAATCCCAGCCCTGTGGTCCACTAATAGTGGTGAAATAATTTGTTTTTAAGGAGCTTACTGAGGCGTACAGTCAGTAGGAGGCATGCTGCATGAGTAAACTAACTACAGCCATAATTCAACATGAACTACTACTCACCACAGCTTGAGAGACTGTACTCACTGAGATTCTGTGATAAACACAAAATGATGGAGAGGACTGTTGTTGGTTGGCTTTATACTGTAGCTACTCAGCATGACTGTACCCTTTTTATCAGTGGAGGCTTGCTGACATCTGTCCTTTGACCTGAGTGACCTCTATCTCTGACCTCTGCTAAACTATAATGATATTAATCAGTAGAATAAAAATACACTCTTTCTCGTTTGTTCTAGAATGTTAATCTGGCCTCCTGTTTGGCTTTAAATATACATGTCTGCAACCTTCACTCAATGTCTCACAGCCATCATTTTGCAACAACCAGGCCCTTACAGTTGGGCCACAGCTGGGTGCAGGATGGACGGGTCCAACATCTCTTTCTTTCAGGAGGTGATAAACGAGAAAAAACAGAAGAGGAGTCTCTTTTGACCACAAAGATGTCATGAGGGAAATATGATCTTGTGATGTCCATTATGAAGAGTGTGTGTGCGGGATGGTGTGTGTGTGTGTGTGTGTGTCTGAGAAAATGTAATATGATTTAGACTTCACTGTACCAATATTTACAGAGGGAACTGTAAGACGAGATCTTGTGACGTCCATTTCCTGAATTATGAAATGTGTGTGTGTGTGTGTGGGAAAGAGACACTTCGTCGGCCCGCCCCCTTCCCTACCCCACCATAACCATCTAACTGACGTCCTGAAACCAGACTACACACATACATACAAACAAAACGTCCTACAGTATACTGTTGTGTCATCTACAGTCCATGTGCCATAAACATTTATCTAGTGGACAAATGTCTCAACACACTCATCCACTCACAAAATCCTTGTCCACACACACACACACACACACACACACACACACACACACACACACACACACACACACACACACACACACACACACACACACACACACACACACACACACACACACACACACACACACACTCTCCGTCACACACTTCTCTGCAGAAGGTGGCAACAGAGGATCTGAAAAACTGCACGATGACTGGAGAGGAGACAAGACAAACACTGGTATGTCTGAAGCTTCTTCTAGCTTCTTCTAGGACTTGTTCAGGTGTAGGGCTGACCAGTGTTTTTGACAGGTTTGGGTCACTCTCTCTTCTGGATCATTAGCGCTGTTGATCTTCAGCAACAGTTTGTGGTGATATTTCTCTCTCGGTTGCCAGGGATAACATGTTGAGCTTTTGGACAGACAGACACACATCCTCACACACACAAACACACACAGCTGCTCGCTGTCTGTCTAACTCCTCTCTTTACAGAAGAACGTTTCATTTCCACATATTTTACAGCTGGCCAAGACAAGAGCCTACTATCCACACTGATTCTCTGAAGGAATCAGAGCCATGAGAGAAGAAAACAGCAACCTCTCATCCCAAATCTTCAGTCATAGACCTCCTCCCCTCTCTCCTCTCCCGTTCCCTCGCCCACACATCAGTACACCCTGTTCTTTCCCATCACTGTTCCTCTGGGGCTAGTTCATACCTGACTGGCAGCACTGAGGTATGGGGTTAAGGTCAGGGCTGAGGTATGGGGTTAAGGTCAGGGTTGAGGTATGGGGTTAAGGTCAGGGCTGAGGTATGGGGTTAAGGTCAGGGTTGAGGTATGGGGTTAAGGTCAGGGCTGAGGTATGGGGTTAAGGTCAGGGTTGAGGTATGGGGTTAAGGTCAAGGTTGAGGTATGGGGTTAAGGTCAGGGTTGAGGTATGGGGTTAAGGTCAGGGCTGAGGTATGGGGTTAAGGTCAGGGTTGAGGTATGGGGTTAAGGTCAGGGCTGAGGTATGGGGTTAAGGTTAGGGCTGAGGTATGGGGTTAAGGTCAGGGCTGAGGTATGGGGTTAAGATTAGGGCTGAGGTATGGGGTTAAGGTCAGGGCTGAGGTATGGGGTTAAGGTCAGGGCTGAGGTATGGGGTAAAGGTCAGGGCTGAGGTATGGGGTTAAGGTCATGGCTGAGGTATGGGGTTAAGGTCAGGGTTTACACACTTGGATGTGGTTGAGGATTATCCGTTTGGCTGAGAGGCTTGCAGCCAGGCTGGGCACTGACATTATGATTGTTAGGCTGGTATGCTTCCTACAGGTCAATAGACAAGATGTCCAACCTGTTAGCAAATCAGTTCAGATTCCATCCCATCCTGCCCTGGCTCTGGTTAGGGGTTTTGCTCACTGTCTGAGGCTCAATACACTGTGGCAGTCAAACAGTAATCAGCGTTTTTGATGATGTTCTATGCATGATGTTCTATGTTCTATGCAGACATTCTCCCCTGATTGAAATCAAAATCAAAAGGTCTACACTACAGTACAAAAAGAGCTTAAAAGAGTTGATGGAGAGTTCACCAGGGTCGTCTCTCTCTTGCACATGCACACACACGCACGCACACGCACGCGCACGCACACGCACGCACGCACGCACGCACGCACACACACACACACACACACACACACACACACACACACACACACACACACACACACACATACACACACACACACACACACACGCGCACTGTAAATAGAACAAGTGGCCTCTCAGATCTTCCCTCAGAGGGCCATGGCATTCCGGACAGTTCCATTATCCTGTCCCTATGGAGACAGGGAAGTTGATGACGGATGAGGGCACGGATTTCGGGATGTATACATGTCCTTGTTTTCATGGAACAAGGAAATCATGCCATTTATAGACACGCACGGATGCACACACACACAAACACACAATCTCCTTCCCACCAACGAAGAGTCGTTGTCTATATACAATTTTAAAAATCTGTTGCTTGTTATTGTGCTCAGCTTCCTGTGCCGCATGTCATGTCCTGTTCCACATCGGCCATCATCTTTTCCCGTGAAGGGATGGGGAACAGTCTCTCTCACTCCCTCACCCTCTCTCTCTTTCTCTCTCTCTCTCTCTCTCTCTCTCTGGAAGACGGTGAGGTCTTTCCAGTCCTGTTCTACTGTTTTTGGGGATCGTAATTTTTCCCTGTGATATTCCAGCCCCCTCCCCGCAGGAGGAGGAGGAAGGCTCCTAGTACAAAGGAGAGCATTGATCTGCTGAACATATTTTCTGCTGAGGAAGCCTTGTGTCCCAAGTCCTCATGCTGTCCTGTGTTGAGTGGCTGCTGCCAACACACTGACAATGACACTGACTCAACTCCTGCCACTTTAATAATGGGAATTGATAGGAAATGATGTAAATATATCACTAGCCACTTTAAACAATGCTACCTTATATAATGTTACTTACCCTACATTATTCATCTCATATGCATACGTATATACCGTACTCTACATCATCGACTGCATCCTTATGTAATACATGTATCACTAGCCACTTTAACTATGCCACTTTGTTTACATACTCATCTCATATGTATATACTGTACTCGATATCATTTACTGTATCTTGCCTATGCTGCTCTGTACCATCACTCATTCATATATCCTTATGTACATATTCTTTATCCCCTTACACTGTGTATAAGACAGTAGTTTTGGAATTGTTAGTTAGATTACTTGTTGGTTATTACTGCATTGTCAGAACTAGAAGCACAAGCATTTCGCTACACTCGCATTAACATCTGCTAACCATGTGTATGTGACAAATACAATTTGATTTGATTTGATTTGTTGGGCCAGGCCAATCATTGACTTGGACAACAGGCTGTTCATACTGGTGCCAGACTGAACTAGACTGAACTAGACTGAACCAGTCTGAACT
This sequence comes from Oncorhynchus kisutch, assembly GCF_002021735.2. Taxonomy (NCBI): domain Eukaryota; kingdom Metazoa; phylum Chordata; class Actinopteri; order Salmoniformes; family Salmonidae; genus Oncorhynchus; species Oncorhynchus kisutch. Next base: position 63,944,669 of record NC_034175.2, on the reverse strand, counting down.
AGACTGAACTAGACTGGGGCCTCTGGCCTAGAGGGTCTTGGTTTCATTTGTCCTTCAAAAGTTGCAAAATACCTCTAAAATATCCATACTTTACAACACCAACTTCATCCTTTGTTTTGTGGGCTCGTTACGAGCTACAACCCACAATAACTTTGACGATGAAGCAACTATGAGTGTGTATCAGTGCCTAGAGGAGTGTGACATTTTCTTGAACTCTCTCTGTGAATAAAACACTCCGCAGTCTGCCAGGGGGAGTGGGTGGTGGCAGGGATAGAGGACAACCATACCATATCACTTCTCTGGCCAATGCTAAACACCCATGAAATTACCATCTCTGGAACAGAGCTTTCTCTCACACAATCAACTCCTCTCTCTGCTCTCTGTCAATCCTCCCTCTCTCTGTTTCTCTCTCTATTTTTATTTTTCCTACAGTAATGAGGTCTGTGGGAGAATGTCAACAAGCTGAAGGACCCTGGAATTTTAGGAGTTTCGAGTCGTTCCTCAGTGTATTCATGATGGAGTTAAGAGACATATTCTAACACAGATGTCAGGCTGATGAATATGGGAGAGTGACTGTGTCGTCGATTCCCTTCTACATCTGTATTGCCACATTCATATTGTTTCGAGAAACCGTAAAAATGTAACATTGTATAGCCGTGATCGACCCCCGGGAGTGGTTGATATTTGTCGCCAGTTCAACCGCAAACAACTGTCATCCATTCAAAACAGCTGTAGTTCAACCTTTGCCAATCCAGGGGCCTGTGAATGATCAACAGGAAAACGTGATGAGTTCACTCTTACCAAGAGAGAGATAAAGGAAGACAGATAGAGGGAT